>NC_132890.1:9211511-9516489 GCF_030463535.1 Salminus brasiliensis
TGTTCTTTAGGGTTGGGCAGCGACCTTCTGAATTTCATACAATCATTATACAACCTAATATTGCATTACTTCAATATAAAAATATTTTCGTACACCCTTACTCTCACTTCCGAACATTTTCACATGCCTACTCCTTGTAGAATTTAATAAAACAAGTCATTTGTTTAACAGAAATTGAATAATTTACTAGTGGGCCCCCTAAAGGTTGAATTATTACATTCTGCTGCTTCTGCAACTCTGCTAGCCTTAATTGATGATGAAATAGATCTTCTGAATTAGATACAGTATATAGTATAATATTGCGATACTTCAATATATCAATATTCACTTACACGCCCCATCACCACGCCCATCAGCATAGATATATTCACAAGCACTGTTGCCATTTAAACGACGCAGGCAGAAGGCGTGAAAATAGTGTGCTGGCATCAAGACACGCCTTGTGCTGGGTGTAAGATAGGGCCCATTGTCTACCTACTGTATTCACAGAAGCTATTCATAGTAGAGCCTTCTCAAAACATAAGGTAAATTCCACAAGTCAACTATTACCTGTACATCAGAAAGATTTACCACTGGAAGAAGAAAAAAGGAAAAGGGCAGATCATGCATTTTTAGGAATCCTTGCTAAAAGTTCCAGACATGTTCCTCCTCCCTGGACTCCACATAGGACACTTAAAAGCTGGAATGTGAGGACGTGGAATCTCATGAGGATGAAGTGGAGCAGACAAGCATAACCTCAACACAACCTCAGGTCTATCTACTGTGTTCACAGAAGAACAGCCAGAAAGGCTTTGTCGTAGCAAGGCCGCAGTTATAACACTGAACTGTGAGCTATTCTTAGTGCAGCCTCTCAAAACATAAGGAGAATTCCACCAACTGCTCAACTATAACCTGTACAGCAGTAAGTTTTGCTACTGGATAATGTTAATGGAAGTCATCAGGCAAAAGGAAAAATTTCCAGGAATCCACCCTTTAAAAAAGCAGAGAATAAACCATTGCCCGCTAGCCAATCGAGAGAGATCTCGTTTTTGTATTTTTAGCAACTTTTCCAACAAGTGATCCTCGCTAAATCTCTGCTTATCCCAAACAGTGCAAGGTGCCAAAAAAGGTCTCAAGTCTCTATTTGTTGTTTGCGGGAGAGACCAGGCTTCGTCTGTTTACCCTCTTTCCGCTGCTATGCTTTGGTGCGCTCCCAGAAACATGGAAGAATTCAATTACATGGTGACTGGGGTCCTGACACTGCCTCGCGTTTGTTACAATCATCTCACCGCAAGATATTAAGAGGTCGAGAGGAGGCAGGGCAGCCGGAGTGGGGCTGCATGGAGAGAGAGGGCAATGAGGCATGTGGTGGCTCCAACAGGCCCACCGGGGCTATGCCTAAGAGATGGTACTGATGGTTGGAATGGAGAGAGGAAGAAAATGCTTGTTTCCTTGTGCGAGAATCCTGGATAAACAAGTGATGTGTATCTGTTCGGCAGGCAGATGTGTTTGCAAGTGAGGGAATGAGTGCTTTTCACTGCCAGCTCCAAGACATTAAGAGACCTACTCAACCTCATTGTTAGATAAGCATGAGATCAGTACACTGGATTATACAGACACAGGGCAAAGCTGCATTGATAGATAACTGTATTTAACAGAGCAACAATAATTCCTTTTCCGTTTGGAATTTGTGGATCCGGATGGCATGGTTGTGTCGCTGGTAGTGTGTGAGCTACACAGCTCCAGGAAGCCTGGGGTTGCGGGTTAGGAGTAGGGTCCTGGGGTGGTGTGTTCTTCCGGTGTCTGAGTGGGTTTCCTCCAGGTATTCTGGGTTTCTCCCACCCCCTAAAAACACACATGGTAGGTGAAGTGGCTATGCTAAATTGCCCCCTAGGTGTGGGTGTATGGGTACGTGAAAATGCCCTGAAATGGACTGGCACCCTGTCCAAGGGTATTACTACCAGGGCAGTCAGATTTGGCCGTTCAATGTGAGGATTCATTCACATTGTTCATCCATGGAAACATATTTTTTTGATGCTGCGTATGATGAAAGACTATTTTAATTACCGGCATATAATGTTGGGCTGCCGTATGGATTTGTGTATAATTTTATTTTCTTTTTTTCAGTTGAAACATTAAAATCGCTTTTTCAACAAGATAAAATTTCATAAAAAACATAAAAAACCCACAAATTTAATTAAATTAACAAAATAAATCTGTCAAGATTTTAATTATGTTTAGAAGAAAAGAAAAATGGTAGGCCTGACAGAAATGTCTGGCATTGCCCGCCTTGAAATAATAATTTCTGGTCTTCTATAGGTTTATTAGACAACTCTATTTTTAATGAAATATCAATAAATCTTAAATGGAAATTCTGAAATATTTGTGATGAAAATGCAAAGATCTAAAATGAAAGACTGCCTTGGGCTATATAAATCACAAGGCAGATGTGTGGTCATACCTTCCCGTGTTCTGACGAGCCCAGCAGAGATATACAGAACACATATTTTGGATTAGCCTGTAAATAAATGCACTGCCTGCATTAGATCTGCCCAGATAATAGGAGAATGGCCGGCTACAGCAACTTACCCGTTTCAGGTTGGTTTGCCGTGTAAGGATTCTCTTTCAAAAATGTCTCCATACTTTTGCCCTTTTCTGGAAAATAGTTATTGTTAGCCTAACTTATCCTCCTCATTCTGTCCACCTCAGCTTCTCGGCTCGTGCCTGCCGCAATGGTGAACCACGCCAGACCGCCCTGCTAGAATCTAACATATATATAGGATATCGTCGACTTTGAGAGGGCAGTCTTAATTCCCACCTTGTGCCCAATGATTCTGGGTAGGGTCCCTGGACACACTGTGACCCTAACCAAGAAAACGTAGATACTGAAGGATGAAAACTGGAGGAAAGATGGATCCATGTAGCCCTCTAAAAACTGAGATCATCACTCGTCGTTTCTCGTCTGAGCAAGTCAAAGAAACAGATCACAACATTTCCGCGATTGCTCGCTAGGTTTTGCTGACAGTTCTAATAGACAAATACAGACAGAATTCCTTCATTTCCAACACTCTGAACACATTCTGTGTTTATCTGAAGGCTGACTGACTGGTATGCAGTCTGGAACTGAACATTTAAATGAACGAGGCATGATGAATATTTATAAAATCTGAAAAAATGTGAAATGCAAGAGAAACCCTCCAGGCACTCCAGGACTCCTTGTAATTCCATTTGAAAAGAATCAAATATTCTGAACAGGGCTGCAAGAATCAGTCGACATCCTCGATTGTAAAACTGTATAACACAGGAATGTAAAACTGGAGGAATAATTCTGTGGCAATTTTGCTAGATTTTAAACTATCAGCAAAACGATGCAGATCCTTCCAAAGACTGCAGTCTTTCCACCAGTTGAACACAGGCTGAGATGTTCTACCAACAAAGACATGCCCTGTGACGTAAATATTATACAAATGATCTGCATTCCTCATCTCATCTCTTCCAAACAACATAGTGACACTGCTGAGGCTTAGGGACTCTTTCCTGTCCTGCCCAGGCTGTGAGGCACATTCGATTAGGCATCCTTCTTCTAAGAAGCCCCATAACTAGCTTGGGTGAACCTAGTACTACCTGCTAGCAATGATTTGTCCTACTGTCAGTGGCTTGAGTAACACCCATATTGGTTGTCCCTCTCTAGCCCTTCGACTGATACCGCCCCCGCAAAAGGACCTCCTGGGGCACAGCATCAGCAGGATAAAATCCTTTGTTCCCTTGATGCTGACACCTTATCTACAGAAACAGATTTTTAGACTTTTTTCCAATGCAGAACACTGTGGATGGCCCTCTGTTTCCTTCTTAGGAGAAAGCCTTTCAGTCAAGCCTGCACTTCTCAGGTGCAGATGCATGGATGATACCCTATTTTAATATATGACAGCATGAGTTCACACAGTCTCGTTACATCAGAATGCAAGACCTATTCATTAAAAAAAAACACTGGTTTTATATGCTATGCACAAACACAGTATGCTCATGTCCAGACACCTAAAGAGTGATTCTTCCTTTTGTATATATCACTCCTGATCACATGCAGTTACGTTTGTCTGCCTGCTAAAGTCAAGGATGTCAGTTCTGCTGCTCATTCTGTCACCCTCTTTGAGGATGTTCACCAGGTGTATGCAAGCTGCACTGTTCCTACCAAGAGCTAAAGGTATAAAAAAAAATGTCAGGTGCAAAGGGTACAAAATTGTTCCCAAGACAAAGGGTACATAATTCTTCCCAGGAGGAAAAGATATATTTTTTCCCAAAAGCAAAATCTATAAAATTCTTCTAAAGAGCAAATGATATATAATTTTCACACAAGCAAGATACATACAATTATTCCCACAAGCAAATAATATATATATATATTTTTCACCAAAGTCAGGCAAAGAATATACAATTCTTCTTAAGACTGACGGGTATAAAAGAAAGTGTATACAATATCACCCAAAAGCTAAGAGTCTAAAAGTATTCTCAACAGCAAAGTTTATAAAATTATTCCCATGAGCAAAGCATATATTGTTTTTGCCACAAGCAACAGATATATGCTTCTTCCCACAAGCAACAGATATAAAATTTTCCCACAAGCAAAGGACATACAATTCTTCCCAAGAGAAAAGGATATAAATGTTTGCCCAAGAGCAAAATATATAAAATCCTTCTTTAGAGCGAAAGGTATAAAAGAGAAAGGGTATAAAATTCCATCCAAAAGCAAAGTGTGTAAAATTATTCTTAATAGCAAAGTATAGAACATTATTTCCAAGAGCAACGGGTATGAACATCTTCCCACAAGAAAAGGATATACAATTCTAATTTAGAGGGAAGGGTATACAAGTCCTCACATGAGTAAAAGATATAAATATTATATTATTATAAAAATTATATTAAATATTATTTCCATCAGCAAAGTGTGTAAAATTCGTCCTGCAAGAAAAGAATACCAAATTCTTTCCACAGGCAAAAGGTTTAGAATTCTTCCCACAAGCAAAGCCTATACAATTATTCTTAAGAGGGGATGGTATAAAGCGAAAAGGGTGGCATAGGGTCTAAAATGATTCTCAACAGCAAAGTATAGATAATTATTCCCATGAGCAAAGGCTATAAAATTCTTCTCAAGAGCGAAGGGTATAAAATGCTTCCCACAAGTAAAGGATATAAAAGTCTTATTTAGAGGAAAGGTATACAAGTCTTCCCATGATTAAAATGTATAAAACTATTCCCAACAGCAAAGTGTTTAAAATTCTTCATACAAGAAAAAGATACAAAATGCTTCCTAAGGGCAATGGGTATAATATTATTCCCAACAGCAAAAAGTTTAGAATTATTCCCATAAGCAAAGACTATAAAATTCTTCCCACAAGCAAAGGGTATATATTAGCATCTTTGTCAAGCCGGGCATTCTTTGCTCTCCAGTGTTTAAGGCATTATTTCTACAACTACAGCAGTCAGCTCCTTAAGCTGCCTTTGTTAGCTGCAGATGTGCTCACATAACTTGCATGTGGACTTTGCAATTACAGTCCCACTGTAATGACTGTGTGTGATGACTGTATATTAATGATGACTGTATATCAATGTATGATGACTCTAGCACCTTTATTAATCCCCCTTTATGATTTATTCACATAGGAGTGGGCATGAAACTGAAACACTAGGTTGAATAGCAGATTGACCCCAACCATTGGGCACTGGGAAGTGGCCCAGGCCCCTCATGGGGAGCTGAGCAATGTATCAGAACCACACACTGGCTAACCCTTTCTAAAATCTCTACATTATAAAGAGGAAAAAAACTGTACTCCCCACAAATCTGTAGCATTACAAGGCCTCAGACGCTCAAATGCAGAAATATTATTTCAATTCCGTATTTTAAAAGATCTCATAATTTAGTCCACCATTCTGCAAGTGAATTTTTAGTATGGTTACAGAGGGACTACAGCTATTCTTGCCAATGCAAAACACATCAGAATCTTATGCAAAATGAATGATCTTGCTATTCTAGTTCACATCCAGGGCCTGAATATCTACGTTCAAAAGTGAGGCGATAACATGACAAATGATGAAGAAGCAGCTCTGCTCTGGTAAATGCCAGGTTATACCTTTTGCACATGGGCCTGACATTGTCAGGAAGAGTTGGGGAGGGGGGTGGGGGGCAAAGTGACTGACAGCAAAATGTATCAAAACAATAATTTATTCAGCGCAGGCTACAGAGGGTTAGTGATATCTGCCATATTACAGAAGCAATAACAGTCCCAGTTAATGTATTCACTCTCAGGCACTGCCTGGGGACAGTGTTTTCATGTCACCAGCCAAGAGCTGTTGGTGCCACTGTGATTCTGTGCATGAGCAGTTTGTCTAGAGCGGAGAGAGAGACAGAGACAGGCGAGCCACGCAGTGCTTTGAAATGGGCATATTCCCTGGTCCAATATCTATCAATATAGCTCTCTGCAGCTTGATGAAGTGTTAAACCATGCAGCACTTGTGTGGACGCTGCATTCTCATGCTGTTCGGGTAACAGTCAAAACATATTTCTTCACCCCCCTGAGGCTCCACTCTTCTGGATGATTGAACAGCCGTTTGTCCGAGAGGGGACCAGATCATTTAAGTGCCATTCTCCCACAGGCCACATGGGACGTGTTTCCCACTATGCATCCCATCTAATGTATAGTCAGCTTTTTCTTCAGCACTGGTGTATTTAGGAGGCACCATGGTACTAGGCCTGGGAGAAGGTATATTGATCATTAATCCACTCCTGGAGGACCACAGCACTGCACAGGGTAGTAGTGCTGGGTGTTGCGAATGAAACGGTTCATTGTTTGATTCTACTGGAATTAAATTATTTTGTGGATTATGATTTTCTGCATGTTTGCAGGACTTTGCTAAAAATGTGATATTTGAGATCTATAGCTATAACTATTAGAGTTGTACATGGCCGCTGCCAGGGATTTTGGGCCCCATGAAAATATATTACCCACAACTCTAACAATTCTGCTACAATACTCAGGTACCACATTTTCTAGGGCTGCTGTCAGTCACAAGTCCCTAGAATCGTGCTAACTCACCTCGTCTATCACTACAAGAGTTTTACAGCTATAGCTATTAGATCTACAGCTATTGTTTTTAGGGTTCTACAGATATCACGTAGAGTTCTACAACTATCCCTATTGAAGTTCTATAGCTATCACTAAAATATTTACAGCTATTGCTCTTGATCTTCAGTTATCGCTATTAGAGTTCTACAACAGTCACTATTAGATCTACAGCTATCGCTATTAGATCTACAGCTATTGCTACTAGATCTGCAGCTATCACTATTAGATCTACAACCATCGCTACTAGATCTACAGCTATTGTTATTAGATCTACAGCTATCACTATTAGATCTACAATCATTGCTACTAGATCTACAGCTATTGCTATGAGATCTACAGCTATTGCTATTAGAGATCTACAACAATCACTATTATATCTACTGCTATCACTGTTAGAGTTCTATCACTATCAGAATTCTATAGCTACCGCTTTTAGATCTACAACTATTGCTATAAGATCTATGGCTATTGCTATAAGATCTATGGCTATCACTATTAGATCTACAACCATCGCTACTAGATCTACAGCTATTGCTATTAGATCTACAGCTATCGCTATTAGATCTACAGCTATTGCTATAAGATCTTCAGTTATCGCTATTAGATCTACAATCATTGCTACTAGATCTACAGCTATTGCTATGAGATCTACAGCTATCGCTATTGGAGACCTACAACAATCACTATTAGATCTACTGCTATCGCTGTTAGAGTTCTATCACTATCAGAATTCTATAGCTATCGCTTTTAGATCTACAACTATTGCTATAAGATCTACAGCTATTGCTATTAGATCTACGGCTATCAGCATTAGATATACAGTTATTGCTATAAGATCTACAGCTACAGAGTTCTATCACTATCAGAATTCTATAGCTATCACTTTTAGATCTACAACTATTGCTATAAGATCTACGGCTATTGCTACAAGATCTATGGCTATCACTAATAGATCTACAACCATCGCTACTAGATCTACAGCTATTGCTATTAGATCTACAGCTATCGCTTTTAGAGTTCTATAGCTATTGCTATAAGATCTACAACAATCGCTACTAGATCTACAGCTATTGCTACTAGATCTACAGCTATTGCTATGAGATCTACAGCTATTGCTATTAGAGATCTACAACAATCACTATTATATCTACTGCTATCACTGTTAGAGTTCTATCACTATCAGAATTCTATAGCTACCGCTTTTAGATCTACAACTATTGCTATAAGATCTATGGCTATTGCTATAAGATCTATGGCTATCACTATTAGATCTACAACCATCGCTACTAGATCTACAGCTATTGCTATTAGATCTACAGCTATCGCTATTAGATCTACAGCTATTGCTATAAGATCTTCAGTTATCGCTATTAGATCTACAATCATTGCTACTAGATCTACAGCTATTGCTATGAGATCTACAGCTATCGCTATTGGAGACCTACAACAATCACTATTAGATCTACTGCTATCGCTGTTAGAGTTCTATCACTATCAGAATTCTATAGCTATCGCTTTTAGATCTACAACTATTGCTATAAGATCTACAGCTATTGCTATTAGATCTACGGCTATCAGCATTAGATATACAGTTATTGCTATAAGATCTACAGCTACAGAGTTCTATCACTATCAGAATTCTATAGCTATCACTTTTAGATCTACAACTATTGCTATAAGATCTACGGCTATTGCTACAAGATCTATGGCTATCACTAATAGATCTACAACCATCGCTACTAGATCTACAGCTATTGCTATTAGATCTACAGCTATCGCTTTTAGAGTTCTATAGCTATTGCTATAAGATCTACAACAATCGCTACTAGATCTACAGCTATTGCTATGAAATCTACAGCTATTGTTATAAGATCTACAGCTATCGCTATTAGAGATCTACAACAATCACTGTAGATCTACAGCTATCGCTATTAGAGATCTACAACAATCACTGTAGATCTACAGCTATCGCTATTAGAGATCTACAATAATCACTGTAGATCTACAGCTATCACTATTAGAGATCTACAACAATCACTATTAGATCTACAGTTATCGCTGTTAGAGTTCTATCACTATCAGAGTTCTATAGCTATCACATATCTATCATATCATATCATATCACATCTAGATGTATAGCTATCTACAACTATTGCTATAAGATCTACGGCTATCGGCATTAGATCTACTGCTATTGCAATAAGATCTACAGCTATTGCTATAAGATCTACGGCTATCGGCATTAGATCTACTGCTATTGCAATAAGATCTACAGCTATTGCTATAAGATCTACAGCTATTGGCATTAGATATACAGTTATTTCCATAAGATCTACGGCTATTGCTATAAGATCTACAGCTATTGGCATTAGATATACAGTTATTGCCATAAGATCTACGGCTATTGCTATAAGATCTACAGCTATTGGCATTAGATATACAGTTATTGCCATAAGATCTACGGCTATTGCTATAAGATCTACAGCTATTGGCATTAGATATACAGTTATTGCCATAAGATCTACGGCTATTGCTATAAGATCTACAGCTATTGGCATTAGATATACAGTTATTGCCATAAGATCTACGGCTATTGCTATAAGATCTACAGCTATTGGCATTAGATATACAGTTATTGCTATAAGATCTACAGCTATCGGCATTGGATATCCTGCCATTGCTGTAAGATCTAAGGCTATCGCCATAGATATACAGCTATTGCTATAAGATCTACAAACATTACTATTAGATCTACTGCAATCTACAGCTGTCGCTACTACAGTTATTCAATTCTGCTTTATATTTTGGTTAGCTGAAAACACAACAACAATTAGCAGCTTTTTTTGTGCTGGCTAGAGGGGTGTTTTTCCCCCAGAGAGTGTGAGGATTGGATCAGTCTGGACTGTGTGTTGCTTTCAAACCTGACATACATTCTTGTTTATGTGTTAACTTGTTCAAAATAAGTTTCCAGGCACTTACAAAAATCTATGGCATTGTAAGACCACATTCATTAAATATCAAGTAAATGCAACAACATCAGCGAGGCATCAAATTATTAATAAAATAAACGGCAGACGCCGAGGCCACTCAGTCCTCTGAAGAGAGATTAGGACAGGCTGTACCTGTACACTGTGCTCTGTTCCACTGTGCAATGATTGGAAAGCTTGCTATAGAGCAGCTCTTTCTGTCACTGTCTGTCTGTCCCTCCACCACCACCTCCCCCAGTTAATCTCTCCAGCCAGATATAGGTGCATACTCCAGCCTGCCATCTCTGCATATCCACCAACCACACACAGAGCCTGCCAGCCTACACACAGACTCCACATCCACACCAGCCTTTCATGCATTGACTGCATGGCTGCATTTCATCCATACCCTCCCATTCATCTGCTTCCCTTTCTATCTATTGTCTCGCACTGCCGTAGCATACAGCAGCTTCCTTGCTTATTGCTGCTTACAGATTTCACAACCGAACCCACTATAAAGATCTTCAAAACACTGTAACACTGTCTTGTTCCGAGTAAAAAGACATGCACATGCGTGTCTGGTGTGGAAAATGGTGTTAGAACCAGCTAATTACAGGACAGTACCCTCAGAAAGGTGCAATACACACATTCCCATATGCATCATCGAAGGTGAATTTCCCAGGCCTCCCACAACCCCTGTGTTGACCCCGCTTGCAGGATCATTAATCTACGCCTCTTAAAATACCCTTCACACCTTAATCAGCCATGTCATCAATAGTTTATGCGTCAACGGTTGATCCCCACGCTGTGCTGGAAAAGGCTGCCTCGTGAGGTTTCTGTGGTGTACCTTGGTTTTCATTGCTTAAACATACAGAGAAAAGTGAAGGACATGTTGGTCTGTCAGACTAGATGATTGCTGATGATGCCACAAAGGAATCTCCGCATTGTCTGTCATTTGCCGAACTTCTTACATGACAGCTCTGAGCTTGATTTCTCCCCCGAGGATATGGAAATAGCTCAGCAGACAGGCTAAGATCTAGATAAGATGTCCTCATTTTCAGTCATTTGTTTGTGAGATATCATACAGTGATTTTTAATGCCAGCCTTTCAAGCTTGCATCACTGATTTATCCTCTGGAGTTTGCCAACAAGATGGAACCGACCACGTGCACCAGTAAAGCATGAACACATGCTAAGAAAAACGGAGTGCAGTTTATTATTTTATTATTATTATTATTATTATTAAGCACTCATTCATCCCTGTATCCACTTCTCCTGGTCAGGTCGGTGGAAGATACAGAACATACCCGGAATCACTGGGCACAAGCCACGAATACCCCCCTGGGCAGGGAACCAGTCCATATCGCAGGGTAGCATGCACAAACCTATTCACTCAAACATTTACATTTTGGGGCAGTTTGGGCCAATTCACCTACTGGGTGAATTGGCCCATATATATATATATATATATTATATTATATTATTTTTTTGTTTTTTTGTTTTTTTTTGTAAAAGACTCAAAAGACTTATTAATTATACAAAATGTTTTAAGAAAACTTTTTGGATTCATGTATAGTTTCATATAGTTACTGATATATTCAGTATTCAAGTACTCATTAACATACACTCCTTAACCCCCTGGAGTCTATGAACATGCCAATGCATCAAATTTGATGTTTCTCGATGTTTCTATTAATATCTTTGAGATTAAACAGCACATAAATACTGTTCAAACATTTACTGAATGCAGTATGAGCCCGTCCTTTGCATTGCATTGTGAGTCCGTATGTGGCTCACATCTAGAGTTATGAGGCTGTAAAGACGGTTGAAAGAAGGTTGAGAAGCCTGTCTCTGCCTCTCGTCCTGTCTACCTGATGGATTTGTGTGTCCATCATCTGCGTCTTATCTGTACTTGGTAGAATTGTGCGTCTGTTTGTGTTTTGTGTGAAACTGACCAATGGACACTTCACACTTTTGTGAAGCTAAGACTCTGGTAAACCCATTTCGAGAGCCAAAACAATTGGTCCACGTGAGAAAAGGTTTGTTTTTACCAGAGATATGAAGAATTTTCAAAATCTGACTTCAGTTTTTCAGGTTTAGGGTGCAATTATCTACTCACACAGTGCTCTAGGTCACATGGGGTCTAATTATATCGAGAGCTGAGATGGTGTTGAACAGTTTGATATGACGCGAGGTGTAAATCTGTAAACTATCATTTTCCACAGGTGAAATGAGGTTTACAAAGTTGTGGCTTATAAGTAAGGTTGGTGCTAACATTAGCTTGTGGCTAGCGTATCAGATCAGCACACAATAAAACACAGCTTTAGTTTTAAATATTGTATTTTTAGAATGTTCAAAGCTTTAATTAACTGAAAGGAAAGCATTTACTTTGGGCACTTTTAATGTTAGCTGTTTTGAAAAAGCATTGAATCGAGAAACATAAACTAACAGTAGATGCAATTATTTTAGATTCCCCAAACTGTTCCCGCAAAGTTGGGAGCATGAAATTGACCAAAATCTCTTGGTATGCTGAAGCGTTAAGAGTTCCTTTCACTGGAACTAAGAGACCGAACTGAATCCCCCCTCCACCAAACTTTACACTTGGCACAATGCAGTCAGACAAGTACTGTTGTCCTGGATTGCCAGACAGAGAAGCGTGATTCGTCACTCTAGATAATTTGTATCCTCTGTTCTAGAGTCCAGTGGCGGCGTGCTTTCCACAATGTAAGGCTTGGATGCAGCTGCTCGGCCATGGAAACTCATTCCATGAAGCTCTCTATGCACTGTTCCTGAGCTAATCTGAAGGCCACATGAAGTTTGGAGGTCTGTAGCGACTGACTCTGCAGAAAGTTGGCGACCTCGGCGTTGTGAGTGACCCATTCTTTCACAAACGTTTGTAGAAGCAGTCTGCATGCCGGGTGCTTGGTTTTATACACCTGTGGCCATGAAAGAGCCACAGCTGTCCGCACCAAGAGCCCTTCGAGCTTCAAGTACGGCTCGGCTCGACCCGCCATCCCTCAAAATCCATGGAACACAAGCGTCCGGGTTTTTTTCTGTCCTGCACCAAAGTGGTGGAACGAACTTCTCCTGGGTGTCCGAACGGCAGAATCCAATGCTCTCTGTCTTCAAACGCAGACTGAAGACCCACCGCTTCAGAGAATACTTGGGTGAATAGTAGAGTACTATGGTCTCCTTATTGACTTGTGTTTAGTAGTGTCTAAACTTAGAGGTATGTTTGAATTTTTAGTGTATTGAAACTAGCTGAGGTTTTTCTTGAGTAAATAGTGAAGCACTTTTGTAAGTCGGTCTGGATTAGAGCGTCTGCTAAATGCCTTAAATGTAAATGTAAATTGATTGGAATTCACCTGAATTCAATGATTTGGATAGGACAGCACACTATAAAACACCGGTTTTGTTTTCAATATTGACTTTTTAGAACGCTAAAAGCTCAAACATACTGAAGAAAATGGTAAACATATCGACATTAGGCACATTTTCTGTTTGCAGTTGCGAAAAATGCCTCAAATCGAGATCCCTCCATATAGCATTGAACTGAACACTAATTTCCGTGAATCACTGCACTCCTAGCCTCATCCTATTTCCCAAATCAGATCAACAAAATCTGTTTATTTATTCTCAGTTGAGGACCCACTCCCAAAGACAGAAGCTAGGCTCAAACGTACCACTGTGTACTATAGTTAGTAATGACTCATGCGAAGAGCATTTTATTTGTTTGGGAACACGCCTGCGAGTCTCAGGCTGAGTGTGAAAACAGAGCAGAAGAACTTTGGAGATGCTGGGAGCGATAATGAGTTATATTTTAAGAACACGACTTGGCCATGAATATTTAACAAGCACCACTCAAGCACCAAAAATAAGACTGTTATTCATTTAATAGTCTGTGAAGAAGGGCGATATCACTCACCTTCAGCGAGCCGCCACGTTTAATACAGTATACCTAATGTACAGTCCTTGACAAACTTGGCATGAGACATGCACACATGAGGACACATCATATATGTGCCCACAGGCTTTTAATCAGATTAGCAATTTAGATGAGCACGTGGCTTATGGAGAAAACACTGTTTTTGCTCTGTTATGATCTCTGAGTTCTTAGCGCTTCACAGATTCACAGCCATATTCATATTCCTATTCCTTTCCTCATCAGTCGAGCATAAGGAGACTGAAATTGCAGCGGAATGAGATGCACACGCATTAAACTGAAGTGATTTTATTTGGTAGATTTGTCATCAGCACTGTGTAATGTGTACAATGTCTCAAATGTATCACAGAGTGACGAACAGTAATAATCTACCTTCATTAGATTGTTTAGAATCTGCAATATATAGGACCATCATGGCAACTTTCATGCTGGGCTTGGATCTATTATGCAATATGGGCTACGGGAAAAAAGGGATTCCTCAATATAGTAATTTGATATCCAGTGTTTTCTTGTACATATGGCTGTACATAAGTGTTTACAGAAATTACAATTTGAGGCAGAAAACAGTGTTTTTAGGATAGCTGAGAGCTGTAATGGCGGTTTATTTTTTGCAGAGTCCCATGAGAGCTGCACAGTGCCAAAACCAAATAAATAACTTAATAAAAAACAGGCAAAACTTGAAGTGCATCTCAATTATGGTACAGAGACTCTATTCGCACAGCCAGCCAAGCCGAAATAGCTAACTGTGTGTAGCCATATCAAAAATGAAGTGATTTATTTGCAGTATTTTATGGTAACTGGGGGTCAAATGACTAGGGAGCGAGGGGTCATTTAAACTGGATCATAACCTATGATATCAGAAACACTATAAAATAGTTAAAAATATATAAAAAATATTTTTAATATTTTTAAAATCTATGTTTAGAATGCCACATAACACACATACTTTGTTAATACTTGTGAATAAGCTTTATTATGCTGTATTATGTGTGGAAATGTGTGAAGTTCTGCCCAGTCCTTTTTGGTCAGTTGAAGTTTACACAGTTTTTAATATTCTAACCATCTCTATTATTAAAAAGGTAAAGGTGCACATATTTGTCACTGTACAACAAAATGTGTCCTCTGTATTTAACCCATCTGTGGTAGTGAACACACACACTAGTAAACTATGGGCAGTGAGTACACACACCCAGAGCGGTGGGCAGCCAACTCCAGCGCCCGGGGAGCAGAGAGGGTAAAGTGGCAGCTTGCCGAGCCCAGGAATCAAACCTACAACCCTGTTATCAATAACCCGGCGCTCTAACCGCTGAGCCACCACTGCCCTGATTCCACCACTGCCCCCATTATTTTAGTTATATTATATTATGATTATATCAGCACACATACGCAGTAGAACAGTCTTTGTTGTGTGTTGATACAGTTGCTTTGGAGGAGATGGGGTCCCCCTTATGCCCACTGTCCACTGTGTGTGTATGGTCACTAGTGTGTATGTGTGTGTTCACCGCACGGATGGGTTAAAAGCGGCAGTTCAATTCCATCTATTCCAACTCAAATGATGAATGTGGTTGTCTTTCTTTGTCTGTATGTGTGATCTAAGGGATATAAGGGATTTCCATATGGGTCTGACAAAGTATCACATAAAGTTTACAAAAGTAAGAAATCACAGTCTTCCGCGTGACCTCACACTCTGTCTTACACAAAGACTGCAATGTAGACTGAGATTCATTTGAGTTTGTTCATTTGCACTTCATCTATTATTAACCACATACATAAACATTTACTATTCATAAGAGGAATTGGAAGCAAGTAAGTTGAAATGAAGCTCTGAATGCTGCAGCGAGTGCAATCACAATATGCTTTAGGCATGCATTTTACAAATCTGCTCTCTTTTTTCCTCCATTAATCTCCGTTATTTAATGGAGTGAGCATTCAAACAGCCTTAGTAAACAGCAAAAACCAAAGACTAATTTACAGAACACAATAAGTGGGATTCATATCCAAAACAAGCCGGTTTAGTACAACAAGGACAGACAGACGGGGAGGGGGGGTTGGGTTAGGAGGGGAGGCTCAACTCTGTGGGGAAATAAAACGGTTCTGCCTGCTTTGTTATTTAGCAGTTATGACTCAAATTAATTACATTTGCTGTGTTTTTGTCTAAATATCATGCTTGTGTGGTAAATAAATGACTACTGGAAGAGGGCTTTTCAGTTCACACACCTGCCTGCAGTTGCTATGGCTGCGGGGGACCCAGAGCTGTCATAGGTTTAGTAATGTAATGCTTTTCTCCAAAAAATGAAAGATGATTCAGAACTGTCCATGACTGAGGTCCATGTAGCGAGAGTCATATGAAAAAACGAGGACACCACATTAAAATCTTTAACACGTGTAAAATATATGGGCATTTGAAGTATATTAAGAGATGTTGATAACTTGAATTAGCAAAGACAACAAAAGAAATGTCTAAATAAATCATTTATTTATTTAATTGAATTAATAGAAAAGCAAATTTCATGTGAGGAAAAAGTTAGAACACCCCCACATTTTTTATTTCTATTTTTAACTACTTAATAGTATGTGGGAGTTTTCACTGCATATCACTGTATTTTAGTTTATTCATATTCTATTATTTTTGCCAGTATAATTGACTGAAAATGCACTAATGAATTGCCTTCTTGTTAAAACAGAATCCTATAAGAAACAGTAGGCCTGTCTTTATAGGTCAGCAGTGACCTACTTTAATAGTACTACGCATATTTAACAAAACATATTTAAACAACAGTGTATATCAAATCTCTTTTAGTGTTATAAACAGACCTAAATAGTAAACAGATATATAAATCTGTCATTATTGCATTCTTTTATATATTTTTTTATATATTTATATATATTTTGAAGGTTTATGAACTGAACTTCAGGGGGAAAACCAAAACCACTAGTTTCTCCATATGTTATAGTAGCGTGTTCAGAAAATTCTCATCATCCTGCAAATAAGAGTGTGTGTATAGAGAGAGAAAGAGCGAGAGAGAGAGAGAGAGAGAGAGAGAGAGAGAGAGAGAGAGAGAGAGAGCTGACATATCAAAGCTTGTATTTTGTATTTACAGTGTGATTATATGTGAGGTGTCATAGATTTTGCTGGTTGGACCTCTCCTGAAGATCTTGTAGGACTCTTAAGATCTACCTCTCCTCCATCATCACGAGCTCGCCAGCAGAAGTGAGTGGTTTTACGTTAAATCAGCCTGGGGGTCCTTTAGGAGCATTTTCGTGCTAGCCCACTGCTGTTAGCAACACAATGCTAAGCATTTGAGCTGTTTGTGATGCGACTAAATTAGGAATCACTAGTTCATTCTACACTTTTTGTTGTATGATGGTATGTATATATTACAGTATGTAAGAAGCGCGATTTTTAATGGTAGACCTAATAACCCGTCATATCGCCCAGCACTGCTACTTAAAATGTGTAAAATTAGGATCAACATGGTTAGAGAGGATTTTGAGGGAGCTTGTCTTATATAAAACTTAGACATTTAGTTTGATTTGCTCTTGATTGGTAACATAAGTGGGATCCAGATCCAAAAAGTTTTAGGAAGGGATTTTAAAATATCTCAGAACAATTAGAAATCAGGCGTTCCACTGTCCTTTAAATAATTCACAAGTGGAGAACATTTAAACAACTGTTCACATGGCCAGATCAGGCTCTCCAAGCGAGTTCAGCCCACGAGCACGACCTCAAGATGCGTAAAAAATTTCCAACAATTCAAAAATGTTGTCACATGACCTACAGGTAGCTCTTGCCACATCTACCATCAGAAAGACACTGCACAAGTTGGCAGCCGCATCTCCAACCTTCTTTCTGAAGACCTCAGAGAGCTCTTTGGATCTGGCCATGGAGATCTTCAGCCCACACTTCAACTCAATCAAGAGCAGACCAGACTAAACGTCTCAGGTTTCCATGAGACGGGCTCCTCCAGAATCCTCTCTAACCATGTTCTGATCATCTTCAGATTTGTCATGTCTCAAGGTTTTCATTGGGTGACATAATTTTTTCCCCACAATTGTATCTAACGTTCCAATCCTTTGCCCATAAGGTCTATTTACTATCAGTGCCTCACACTTTTTGCCTAACTGGAAAACGGCCCTCCCATGGCTCTTGTGTGCCTGCAGTGAATTTGAACAGCTAGGCTTTCTGTATTGCAACCTTATGAAAGTGGCAGTTAATAAAGGACACATTGTGCCTTTTATAGAGAGCATTACCTTTTCCACCCTCCTCCCCCTCGACTTCCTGTGGCGATGGCTGCCTCCCATGAAGCTGTAATGTATGAGATTTGTCAGTGTCAATTTTACAGCTAATCTCTCTGGTCCACCTCGGCCCTCCCATCTACCGCCCATTAATTCTGTACAGCCTTATACACCAGATAGAGCGAGAAAGGCTAACACTCAAGCGGGGGGTTGGGGTGGGGGTTCGGTGATTTCTTGGAAGTTATATAGGCTATGGTTGTAGTGTTCAAGACCTCCATGCTGCTGCAAACAAACACCCTGTGTGTTACAGTACATACAGTGGCATGCAAATGTTTGGGCACACCTGGTAGATGTTTCTTTGAACAGTTAAGTGAGCAGAAGAGGAACTGATGTCCACAGTATAAAGAGAATAGAACCTCCAAAAGTCCCTCAAGAATATATTTACTGTGCAGTGGTACCTTCACAAATATGACCTTCATGGAAAAGAAATTTCGTAACTGTGCCTAAAAAACACTTGAATGTAACCCCGTGTTGTGAGTGGTCAGCGTAAAGATCTACATCTACATCTTCCCCTTTGTGCATCCCTATAGAAATGTGCCTTTTAATACTGCCATTTCCCACTTCTACACCATCTGCACCTGCAGAAATACAATCCTTCCCCTGATATTTTACATAACTACACTGTCGGCTAGGCACAAATCCCAAAATCCCACCAGCTCCAACCAGATCAATACACAAAAACGCTATTTTTTGGCCACAAACGGCCATGAAACAAGGATCAATATCCAGCCGGTATAATATTCCACTGCTGTGTGCTGAGAATTAAACCAGCCAGTAGTTGGAGCACCTAGTCAGGCATACTGCACTCAGTAAAATCAGATAAAATCTATGTCTATTGACCTGCGAGCATGCCAGTGAACGCGAAGCATCACAAATACATGATTTAACAATTTCCATCTTGTTTATCTCTTTTTTTTCCACCCACACAGACCATGGACCAACAAACACATACACACATATACAGACACATGGATATATAGTGATATACCCATGCAAATACACATGTGCACACTCTTACATACTTACAAATTCACTTGCACTCCTTGCACTTCCTTTTAAACAAGCTAGGGTTCTAATATATGGTTGGCATATAACAATAGAAAAGTCTGCACTGCAAGTTATTAGCTATACAAACATCAGCTAGTGTGTATCAGTGTGGGTACCAGCCCCGCTCTAGAGACCACTAGAGACCCTTCTCTCCCTGCACAGGTCTTAGTGCATGGGTAGCGAATGATATGTATGGATTAGAGATGGGCCGATGGCTATCGTCTTTCAGCTCGATGGTTCAACTGCTGATACTGATCTAGGGCAGGGCTGGATGCCATATTAACACTAGGCAAACTGGGAAATTCATCATAGTGCAGGGCTTCTGTAATGGTGTGTGCATTGTCTCTCAGGATGAAATGTGCTAACCATATTTAGAACTTTTCCTGTGCCGAAATGAAAGCTCAAGCGAAAGTTAGAAATCTACTCTAATGCGGCGTCACCATTCTTCAGCCAATCACCAGCCTCCACCTACATTACAAGACCACTAATTACACGCTTCTGAGTACATTCGATTTTTATTCAACATCTGCTGCTCTTCATCTGAATAAATCAGTCTAATTACACTGTCTGTAATGAAACCTGTAGCTGATGAGTGTTTATTAAGCAATAATGGTATCCTCGATATGCTTAGAAAAGCATATTGTTATCACAATAACAAAATTTATCACGATACGATAAAAAATCAGCATGTTGCCCAGCTCTAACTGTACACCATTAAAAGTATAAGTTCCTTGAGAAACGTTTAGGGGGGTTCTTTAATTTGAAATGGAACCTATTCCAAGGAACCTATTGATAACAGGGTTGTGTTTACCCTCTCTGCTCCCCGGGCGCTGGAGTTGGCTGCCCACCACTCTGGGTGTGTGTGTACTCACTGCCCCTAGTTCACTAGTGTGTGTGTGTGTGTTCACTACCACAGATGGGTTAAATGCGGAGGACACATTTCGCTGTATATATATATATATATATATATATATATATATATATATATATATAATACGGGCAACATTACCTTTTTTACCTATTTCTTCTACAAACCTGTTTCTTGAAGGTTCCTCAAAGCACCGTAAGAGGTTCCTTCACAGTTTCAAATTGGAGAACCCCCAATGATGAAAATGCTGAATGATGAATTTACTGAACTGTGTAACCTCGATTTTACTCATCATGCTCCACTGCTGCGCTTCTGCCATGAATATGGTGTGTGTTCTGTTTGTTTGCCTTTTCACTGTTTGGGTTGTGCGCAGCTCCTGCACTGCACTCTCCCATTTTCCCTTTTTGGTCAGAAGATGTAAAATGGGACGCCCGAACAACTGATCGATAGCCTTATTGACCACAGCGATTAGTCCGGTAGCTCCACTATAATCACAGCACTAGTTTTAGTCCATATCATTCACACACACTAAAATAAACCCCTTGAGAAAATGAAAAGCATAGATTCTGTGCATGATAACACTTCTAATGCTTCAGCTGTAACCGCCCACCAAAAGTCACCTTGCATGTAGCTTTGTTAGATAACTGAGCATTTATTTGTATGAACTCATGCAGATGTACTGTACATTGTTTTCTTGAACTCAGTGAACCTGACTTGCAATCATGTATTCCGGACCCACCAGTAACCCCACCACAACAACTGAGGATGAGGCGTCTATGCACTTAGTGGCCACTGAACTGAACTTAATCCACATGTAAACAGCCCGAGTCAGTGGGGGGACGGGTAACATTTACATGTTCAGTATTCAGTAGCCACGCACGCTCTTTTCATACAGCAGTTAAATTAACATTTCACTCCGAAAGGTCAGCGCTCCTCGTGCTCTCCGCACAGTTTCCACTTCTCCAGAGTCAAATACCAACCAGCGTTCATGAGGATTCCCCTCGCCGCGGAGAGACAACACTTCGCTGTAGATGTCTGCGGTGTGGAAAACACACATTTGGCTGCTGCTTATTGGTGCTTAATGGGGAAAAGAGGACACTGGGCTGCGGTGTGTAACTAAAAAAAATGACACTTGATGGGTGGTCAGTGATGTGTGAAATTGCAGCGCAGACTTTAAAGGAAGTGCTGTGTATACAGTTCAAGAGGAAGCCTGATTAAGATGGATTTGCAAATCTATGAATTGCAATGAGGTAGAAGTTACCCGGCTAAATATTTGCATTACTGCAGAAGGTCGAGGAACAGACTGTCAAGATCTTAGGCAGTGTAAAAGTAATCCACTGAGCAAGCAGCAATATCACAACACTGATAATACCTCACATGTGGCAGGAACACTGAAAAAAAGGGGATTTAATAGAACTAGGAAGAAAGTCACTGCTTGACATCACCTTGGTTTTATTACTCTGTTTAATTCTGTGTTAATTATTTTATACTCAAATGCCTTAACCAGTGGATCAGGATCAGGGCCGATCCAGGCATATTTTAATTAATGGATTGGGAAAAGAGGGTATGCGCTGGAACACAACCCTCCTTTAGTCAGACTGAGTGGCAAAACATTCTGCATCTGCATAAGGGAAATGGTCAAATCGGGAACAAAACAAGTGATTATCTGCTCAAGTTAAAGACAGCTGGACTCGACAGCGATCCACCCACATTATCAAAGAACCATATGTCCATAGACAGCGATGTCTAGCCAGGAATGTCCAGCTAACTCAAACTCAAATCACACCCGTGGACAAGCCTCATGTTTTTCACTGTTTTTAGGCTCATTCAGTAGGCTGCTTTATCCAGGTTTGCTTGCTTTCCCTCTTACTTGAATGTAGCATGTCGCTAATCTTGCAACTACAGTGGGCTTGTTTTTTTTCCCACCTGTTTTTAGAGCATGACTTCATCACTCAATGAGCTCCCTCATGTTTTGGTGCCTGGATTTCAGTTGTTTCAGTGAACTGCAGCAGTCCATTAGTTCCTCTTCAGTCAGTCAGTCGCACAACAGCCCTTTCTTGTTTTTGTGCTAACACTGCCATGCAGTCTACCTTTTTGCCAATCGGTAAGCGTAGCCGCACTGACTCCCGCTATTTTAATCAAAATCTAATCTAGCTCAGTGTTCAGAGCGCCATCTGCTGTTCTCAAGGTGTCGTTAACAGACATTATTGGCCGGCCGGCAGCAGTGTGGACATTCTCAGGGGGTAAATAAAGAGTTTAGAACAGGGCTACTCAGTCCTGGTCCTGGAGATCTACCACCCGGAAGAGTTCAGATCCACCACAGCTGACTCTAATGTTCAGTTGCTCCTGAAGGCCTTTATCTCATTATCTGGATCAGGTGTATTAGATTGGGGGTCGAGCTAAACTCTGCAGGGTGGTAGATCTCCAGGAACAGGATTGAGCAGCCCTGGTTTAGAGTCTGCAGTGTGGAGCTATTCTACAGTGGAAGATGAAAACACAACATAATATCAGAATGATATAGATATCGCTGCCTACGCACACACTCGTCCTCACCTCCGACAGAGAGCCGACGAGACAACAGAACAGTGCGGCTGTTACTAAAATACACGCAGACAAGCAGACACAATGGGAAATATATCAAAATATTAAGGTCAGCAAAAATGATCGAAGTCATATACATGTGTTATGTGATGAGTCAATAATGTAATTTTCGGGGGAAGGCCTATCTGAAGCTTTAAAAAAAACTATTGAGGAATGCTTAAATGTTTTACCTGCGAGAGAACAGCTCTGAATCTTTGTTGTACATTCATAACCTGGAGGAGGCTAATGCTAATACACACATGCTATAGAAACCCCAATGTCAAAGAAGCTGGGAGCTGATTGGTCAGGGAGGAGATCCAGACTGGATTATATGATATAAAACACACTATAAAACGCTACTAAAAATAGAGAGATTTTACTGAACGTATTAACCAGCAGCTCAACTTATCTAAACTGGGACTGTATTATTTATACAAACACGAAAAAGATCGGACCTGATCAGACTGGTATTGGTTGACACTCAGTATTAAGAGACTTAAATTCGATCAGGGGCAAAATAACTTGATCAGGACATCCCTAGTCTCACCAGTTGAACATTAACATTAACATTCCACAGGCCAACTTGTGTTTGCCCAAAGGATGCCAAGCTGTTACCAGGCTTAATAGTTTTACTTATGTAATAAGGTAAGTATATAAATAATTGGGCTGTACTGGATCATGACAGGATGATTTACTCTGAGAAGTGTTCATAAACCTCTGGCAAATAAATCTAGCTGCAGTTAGCACAGTGCAGTTATGACAGGTATGGGTTTTGTTTTTTTTCTCTGTTACAATATATTACAGGGCACACATCATTAGCCACAGTTTGGTGGAAAATAGGGCGACCACATTTATTACAAACTTGGTTTCTAAAAAGTTCATATGTATAAAGGGAATATGTGTGTTAATTCTAACACATTTCAATATACAATGACCACATGAGGGCATTATGGCACCATTCTAAAGAAACATTTTGGCACATTTTTTAAACCTGGACTGATTTTTGAATGTAGCATAACGCAATGTGAAGAGTTTGGTACATATGACTGATATGATGCAAACTTCACACACTGTTGTGTCCTCATTCTCGGTGTTCGGATATCCAAAACCCCAAACCTGTCATGCAACAGTTTTGACTCGTTATACTCATGCCTTCAACATTTACATTTACCCAATTTACTAGCAAAAGCCTCTTGAATATGGTGTTTTTGATACTGTCAGTCAGTTTTCTGAGACACTCGTTCCTCAGGTTATGCATCAATAACACTAAAGTGCAGCACATTACAACCGGACGATCCAAGATATCAAAAAAGTGGTTGCCACGTTTTTTTACTAGGCCTCGTGTACCGCGGCTTTCTCAGATGGCACTGTGTGGAAAAGGGGCATGCAGACACAACGAGTCAAGAAGCTAAAGCCAGAAAAGCAAGCAGATATCCGTGCTAGGCTAAAAGCTAACCATAGCTTCAATGAAGCGTCGCTCGGGTAAGTGCTGCGGGCTAAAAGCTAATCCTAGTTAACTGGCTAATCTTCGGCTCCCACCACACTGAGAAGACAACCCCACTGTCATTTCCAAAAAAATGTAACAATGTCTCATCAAATTATTCATGAGCCAAGTAAAATATGAGGTAAAATAACAGGGTGGTAAACAGGCTTGCAAAACATTTTGCATTTGAGCTTTATTTTTACTGCAACCAGAGTCATGTTCTTACTATTTATACATCACAAACGGTCGTTTTTGGAACATAAACCCTCACAAATGTTCTCAGTGGGTCTCAGGAGAAAAATAAAATGAAAGAAAATGTAGGATACATCTGCAGGAAATGCAAACGTTATCAATTTGATACAATTTACCAAGTTACTTTAGAAGAAATTGCCAATCTGATGTGCATACTTGACAAACTGCATCGCTCCATTTAAAAGGGTGAATGAGAGGCTCTTTGCTGTTGGAGCTATATCACCTGAGACCAGAGACTAGATCGGGCACGGCACACTCCAGGGAATAGCACACATCTAGCCAGGACCTTCCACCTGCTGTCCAATTAAGAGAAAAGATCTTCTGTACCACTTCTCCAGTTCTCTGAAATCCCATGCCTATTTCTATTTTCCAAGGCAACCCAAAGCTGAAAAACATGCTGCATTCTAAGAAGCAGTCAAATTTTCCTGCTCAAGGTTTTCCTTTTCCAATTTTTAATTCGTATGTGCTGTGTTAACTGTGACTCGTGGATGGACTCGGCTCTGAGTGAGCAGAATAGAGATGTGTGACACGCTCAGGTGATTCTGCGGCGAGCGGAGGAAAGCTGACCTGGCCTGACCCACTTCGCTCTGATTTATGGTTCTGGCTTGCCCTGCAGACAATGCTTTGCTCTGAGGGTCATCAATCTCCAGCCTCCCAATAACTGCTATTAGCTGCATTCTGTTCCTCCCCCGGACCACCACGGTTAGAGCAGCTGACTGGCCGGATATAGCCCCTGGACCACCCCGCATCCTCTGACAAACCATCCACAATAAAACGGCTACCCAGCCACTGCAGCAGAGGCCTCGGTCCTACTGGTAGGAATCACAAAGGCTATCTCCATACAACCAGCTCAGTTTACTGCATATATATATATATATATATATATATATATGTATATATATATATATATATGTATATATATATATATATATATATATATATATATACTACTGTACTGTATAAACAATGGCAATCTATTTACCCGTGTGTGTTTGTGTATGAGTGTGTCAACACACTATATTATGTGCATGTCTTTTAGCTTTGGGGAATCTCAACAGTCTTTTATTTATTGGACTTGTTTGCTTTTTTTCTTGGCATTCTTTGTCTTTTCTCTGAATTTCTCTGAGAGGTGGTGCATAATTTATTTATATAAAAGGTAAAAACATTATATAATACATCCATCCATCAGGGTCATGGTGGGTCAACAAGCCTACACAGAATACATACAACCGAAGCAGTGGACCAGGGACTCTTACTGGTGTAGCACAGCATGCAATATGCTATACGTCCTGGACAGGGTAATAAGTCTATTGCAGGGCACCACAGACACCCCCATTCACTCACACATTCACATTTAGGGGCAATTATCACAGCCAGTTCACCAACCATGTGTTTTACTGGGAGGTGAGAGGAAATCTGAGGAGCACACCAAAATCCTCACTGACAGAGCCCAGAGAACTATGTGTATCATGTATCAATATTTAGACACAAAGACAAAACCTGGTATCATTGTGATGACCCTCATTAGGACACTGCTAGTTTCATCTCCAGCATCCGTGGCCAGGAGTCCAAAAGAGCCCAACTGGCTTGACACCCTTTGGATGAGTAGGATTGCCTCCCTCTACCCCAACACTTAGAATTAGTGTTGCACCGATATCGATACTGTATGCTTACTGACATCGTACTTTTTTTGACATTTTGGTTTGTATACTTTATGAAACCAAACATTTAATCAACCAGTAAACAGCCAGTCTTAAATAGTTATTGCCATAGACATTTAAGAGAACTTTTTCTCGCCATGTGGTGTTGTAGAGTTTAAGTTGTAGAGTTTAAGCAGCTTGTTTTAAGGCCACACACTGAAGTTTAGTATCTTTTCACATAGAAATGTGTACCTGCAATGAAATGTGAATTTTAAACACTAAATAAAAAGCTGTTTGGTCGAGCTTAGCATGATTCTGCTTCCTTACTTGCTTACTGCATTGTGGCAAATTTTATTGTTTCATAGCTCTGAAACTTTTTAAATGTGCAGATACTCAACCAGTACATGCTGTTCTTTTTAAGGAGTATCAGGATTTATAGCCATCTATCGAGTATTTACATCAGAGTTGGTATCGGTAATTTACTTAAAAATCTGGTATCGATATCGGAAAGGAAAAAGTGGTATCGGTCCATCCCTCCTTGAATGATGCTAGCCAACGTGGGTGCATTAGATTAGGCACATATGCTGCATTGATGTGCTAATGGAATTATTGTACCCCCCCCCCCAGTCATCATTTCTGCTGGGAAATTCTGACATCATTTTGATACCTGAGGTCCCAGGGAGAGGTGACCTTTAACCGACAGAAGTGTTGGGTGCTACATAATGCTGCCGTTTTTTATGTGGCTTCAACAAAAAAAAGCACTTGAACGTGACATGCTCCTATTTCCCACTTCACAAGCAGGAAGTAGGGTCTTCCGACTAGCACAAGAACACTGCATTAGTGTTCTCCTCCTAGCGTGTTGAGATGTGCACCACTGGACAAAAACCAGGAATAACCCCCGGACTGGGCACCCGTCCATTGCAGAATGAGAGCTGGGAGAGTTGCTGAGCTGTACACCAGCCAACTGTAACAGAATTGGCTATTAGCGCCCTCCTCCAAGTGTGTTGAGGTGATGTTGCATTAGCGGCAGTTTAAAAAGATGGTGTTGCTTGATGTGTCTTGGAGGAAGCACCTGCTAGAATTTAGCCATTGCATGCTTGGGGGGGTCCCAGCTAGTGGATGGGAACTGGCAATGAGCAAATTAGGGGGGTCTGATATTCTCAGAAACATATTCTTTCATCATATTATCTGCATCTTCCTGGTCAGGGTCAGGGTCATGATAGGTACATATTGTTTATATTACAATACAGTGTATTGCCAATGCTATTGCATACTGTCCCTATCAGAGAGAGAGAGAGAGAGAGAGAGAGAGATAGGGAAAGCTGGGAGAGTGAGTGCAAAACTGTGGAATTTAGAAAGCTACTAAAACACACAGAGAACAACATCAAATGTGAAACTGACGTACAGATACACGAATAATACACAGCAGTGAGGCAACATGAGAGAAACGGCACGATAGGCCGGCATTAAAGAATCTGAGGATAGGTTTGTGTGTGTGTGAGTGTGTGTGTGTATGAGAAACACAGAGAGAAAGGGAGAGTGAGACAGAGAGAGACTCTTACCAGTCTCGGTGTGCTGTGTTCTCCTCGGCGTGTGTACGCTGGAAGCTCCTCACCTGCCTAAATGATCACCATGACTCACGCAGGAGAGATAATTGCCTCTCAAAAAGTGCAGTAAACATTCATCATAATGGCCATCCGCTCCTGAAGCAAAGCCGCGCCCCCCTCCTCTCCTTCCTTTCCTAGCCTCCCTCCCTCCCTCTTGCTGGCTCTCTCCTTCGCTCACCAAAGTGTCTCCAACTCTTCCTGCAAAACCTTCACCCTTATTGGGTTTTTTCTTTTTTTCATTTTTCTCTCCCTGCCACTTTCCAGCTCTTCTTAAAGACACAGTCCAGCGACGGCTCGGGAACAGAGCCCCGCGCGCTGACACAAGGTGCGGACGCAACTAATTACAACGGCCCGGTCGCCAGACAGGTATCAAAAATTCATAAGATCAATTTCAGAGGCGCGGAATAAAAATATGTGTACCGGAGGGGGTGGAGGTGCCGAGAAGTCAATTAGGCTGACTGGCTGAGTGACATCAGCCCACACAATGCTTATTTCTGGTCTGCTCCACCATTTAGGCCAGCAGCCAAATTGACATGTCAAGCTCCTCAAAGCATGAAATAACAGAGAGAGAGAGGGAGAGAGAGAGAGAGATGGAGAGAAAGAGAGAGGAGAAAAGAAGGAGAGCATGGCTGAGCTTGAGATATAAATATACTGCAATAACAGAGTAACAGCATTCGGTTCCAAACCTGAGACAATGAGACAGTAAATAAGCTGAAAAACCAACCTGTAGCTTGTGCAGTGCACTTCAGAAGGGGTCCAATTATTTGTAGAGCTTCGCAAGTCTCTGAGGAAGCACATGCTAGCCTTCATGCTAGCCTTCATTATGTAGTACTGGGAATCCTGGCTAGCAGGGTTGATCTGGCAATGAGCGAAATTGGGGGAAGCTGCCCTGTTACATCAGCATTAGCAGCGGTTTAAAACGTGGCCTTTTTTATGTGTCTTGGAGGAAGCACATGCTAGCCTTTACCCTTCCAGAACTGCCAGCACTGTGTAACAGGGGCAGTCCTAGCTATTGGGCTGGAACAGGCAATGAGAAAATTGAGGGTAGGGGGCAAATTAAATAGGACTATCACTTAATAATAAAGAATGCAGGTGTTCAGTGGTCTTCAAGTACTGGAGATGTTCAGGATAAACGTGTTCTTTCATTCATTCATCATCTTATCTGCTTCATCCTGGTCAGTGTCGCGCTAAGCCTAAAGCCCATCCCTGGCCAATTATTGAAGCCCAAACCATGTCCAATTATTGATAGTACTCCATGTGTCTTGGAGGAAGCACACGCTAGCCTTTACCGTCCCAGCTCTGCCAGCACTGTGTAATAAGGTATTCCTAGCTATTGGGTTGGAACTGGCAATGAGAAAAATATAAGATGGGTGGGGGGGACTCATTACGCTCTTAAGAATGAATGAGTTGATCAGTGGTCTTCAAGTTCTGGTTATGTCTATGATATTCTCAGAAACATAAAATAATTGTCCGCTTCATCCTGGTCAGGGCAGGTCTGGAGCCCACCCTAAATCACTGGGCTCAGTGATTCTGTTACATACTGCAATAACAGAGTAGCCTGAGACAATGTGACAGTACATAAGCTGGAAAATGAACTTGTGTGGCCCACTTCAGAAGGGGAACGCAAACCATGGCCAGTAACTGGTGGTGCTTCATGTGTCTTCCAATTGCTGGCAGCATTCTGGGGGGTCTAATTACTAAGGCCTTGGGCTTCCAATGGGGAGACATGAGGTCAACCTACCCTATAACATGGTTTGCGAGAGGAGGCTGGGTGTAAATGCATGGCTTACTTTATTAAAACGAAACACCAGAACTAGAAAACAACGCAGAAACCCATAAACACATCGTACAAAACTGAAAAAAAGGCTGCAGAGTCAGAGATCAAACTATGAACACCTGCCAGTGAGAACAAGCAGGGCGGGATTAGATACTGATAACACCTGGATATAATAAACAGAATATCCTAGCTCATAAACTACAATCAGGCTGTCTGTGTTTTAGCAAGACCCTATGGGTTATACTGCAATATATTGAGATACTGTATTTTTTATATGACATTTTTGGAAAACTTTTATAGTACAAAAATACTTCTTTTCTAATCTAATGGTCAGGGTTTATCCCTCTGGAGTCTACAAAGGTGTCATTGCTTAAAAAATGTTTCTCGATGTTTCTATTAATATATTTGTGCTAATTTCCTGAATCCGTAGAGCCCGTCCTTTTGATTGCATCTTATTGCCACATCGTACACAACTCACGTTCAGAGTTACAAGGCTTGAAGATGGTTTTGTGTTGAACTAATCAATCGACACTCAGAAACTCGTCCTCCGCTTCTCCGTTTATACACGGTTTTCTTTAGACATTCCACTGCTTTTGTGAAGCTACAAGTCTGGTAAACCCGCTTCAAGCACCGAAACAATTCGTCCACATGAGTAAAGGTTTGTTTTTACAGGACATTTAAAGAATTTCTTTGACTGGACTTCAGTTTTTCAGCTTTAGGGTCAGAGTTTCTCTTCACACCTTGCTCTAGGTCACATCGGGTCTAATTATAGAGAGAGGTGAGACTGTGGCATTTGCAAGTGCCTTTAAAGGCAATCTGAAGAAGATGCAAAAATCAAGGGTTTAAACACAACACTAAATGAACCACTGTCTGCCATCAATTTTTTGCATGCAAACTGCAAAAAATTGTGAAAAACTGACATTGTATTTTTTTGAGAATCGATACAGTATTGTGAAACATAGTATCGTGATACTTTGATATAACTATATTTTCTGACACCCATAACACCCACTCTGACAAGGTTAGTTTGTCCGCGACATGATAATATCATTAACATGATGTGCAAAATGACCATTCCGAAATTTCTTTGTGTGGGTGCTCACATCACCCCTGGTAAGAAGTCATCCTGGGCAGCTGCCCATGTCGCTCAAACCTAAATCTGTCACAGCTGGATGCTGTGATTCTGTTATTTACTGCAGTATCACAGTAACAATACTCAACTTTCAAACCTGAGATAATGAGACAGTAAATAAAAAAGCTGATAAAATGAACCTGTAACTTGTTCGGCCCACTTCAGAAGGGGGATGCAAGCCGTGGCCAATTATTTTCATCACTAACCGTCTGAAAGGCAGTGCCATCACAAGCAGGAGAGTCCTCGTCTTTGTTAGGCTGTCTTGAAGGGAACGCTGGAGCGAGCGCCATTACAGGTAGAGCTCACTCCACCGCTTGTCTGTCATGTCAACAGCGAAGATGATCACGCCTTTTATTTCCTCGGCATTCGAGGCTGCTGCAGAGCCGCAATCTAAACAGCTGGCGCAGGAGGGGAGGCTGTTTAATAAGTAAGCGCTTCCGATACCCCCCGCGCCACCCACAACCCTGCGCACACGCACCCACCCCTGACAAACACACAGTTTTGCCTTTGTTCTTGCTTTCGCTCTGATTGATGCATATTTCATGGAGAACTTTTTGCGTGCCTCCTTTAGAGCTGGAGAAACTGCACAGAGCTGACAGGATGCCTATTAGCTACTAGACATCGCAGTCTCCGTAGTCTTTTTCACACTCAACTGGAGCACATCCCCACAATCCCAGCACATCAACTTGCTTTTATTACATTAAGGACATGGCGGTAATGCCTCTGTCTCAAATATAAGCTGCTCATCTTTCATTCTTTTCACCTAAACGACACCTTCAATAATTCATCTCCGTCGACCAGTGGCGACCTAGAAGCTTCTAAAAGTTAGTCTCGGTTGGTTTCATAACAGGGACACAGCCCTGACCGAGCATGTGCCGGCTCTCTCCTCCTGTCTGATTCCTAGAGGCATAGATTGGAGAACGCAGGAGAGTTTGAATGGAGAAAGCTCCTCTGAGCATGCTCCTTATATTTCTTTCATGTAGCTGCCAAAACCCAGAGCCCCTGAAGGCCGGGGAGTGTAATGCATGGAATTAATGTGCAGCGTAATGGGTTAGCTTTTGTAGTCCGAATACACCCGAGCTCACTTAATGCAAACAAAAGCACCTTGCATCATGCAGGCTGCCGTACGGAGAGTGCTAGACGGTGGTAAAAAGGGTTCAGCAAATGCAAACTCCCCACAGTTGCTTGGATATCCCTCTGGAATTCATCGTTTTTAAAGCTTAACTAAGAAAGAAAGTTACGTGAAGAAAGACAGACCCTGACAAAGTACCAGATTTCAAAATATACTTCACTAGGGAAAGATAAAAGAGCCTTTAGAAAGACTTCATTAAAAAATATCATAAAAATGCACATGAATACACTATAAAAAGTTTTGGGACACCTGCTCATTCAAAACAAGGGTATCCTGCTTTTGTTGGAGCAACGGTCTCTACTGTCCAGAAAGACTGAGACTGAGAGGCTTTCTGCTAGATATTGGAGGATCATAGCTGGGAGGATTTGATTGCATTCAGCGACAAAAGCGTTAGTGAAGTCAGAACTCCCCAACTCATTTAATAAGTGCTGGATGGAGCACCATTATTCCAGAGAACACAGTTCCACTGCTCCACAGCTCAAAGCCCCTCATACCCCTTTAAAAGGTAAAGGTGCACGTATTCGTCACTGTACAGTGTGGACTGTACAGCGAAATGTGTCCTCCGCATTTAACCCATCTGGTAGTGAACACACTCACACACACACACGTGTTAGGGGCAGGGAGTACACACACACACCCAGAGCGGTGGGCAGCCAACTCCAGCGCCCGGGGAGCAGAGAGGGTAAAGGGCCTTGCTCAAGGGCCCAACAGTGGCAGCTTGCCGAGCCCGGGAATCGAACCCACAACCTTGTTATCGATATCCCGGCGCTCTAACCGCTGAGCCACCACTGCCCATGCCCGGCCCATGCCCGGCATTAGGCATGGTGCCAACAGCATTTGCAAAGGGTAAGTCTGCACATCTGTGCAAGCTATGGTGCAACTTACAGTAGTTGACTGCATTCATTCAAAGGGGTGTCCACAAACATTTGGACAAAGTGTTCTTTGGATTTCATCTGCAATTTTCATTGAAGTGCGTCCCCAGTGTGACCAGATTCAATCAGGTTTTACCTTCCCACGTAAAAAGCACATCAAGCCACATTGCTTACTATATCATTGTCCTCTCACCTGCTAGCCAGCGCTCCGCTTTATTTAGCTGTATGCGGATTCAGAGATTGATCGTCATGTGGTCAAGATCTGTCTCTGACCACCTCTGAATGTGGCTGGAGTAATCTGATCTAATTTGTGTGAATGGAAGACCAATTAAAGCAGGATTTCTCAGATAGACCGAAAAACATACACTCAAAGTCAAGTCTGGCTAAGGCTGCCACTCAGTCGGCCTTTTGCCACTCAGTGGCAGTGGCCGCAGTGAATCCACCACCTGTGATGTAATGTGCATACCCTCTACAGGAGAAGAGCTAAAAGGATGCATGTCAGTCAGTCTGACCAACTACCTTCATACAGACTTTATCCGTATACGACCAACGATTCAGACGTGCAGTGTGAGTTATCACCAAAGAACAAGTGTATGCCTGGCTTTAGACATTTGTTTGGGAATTGAGAAATCCTGCAGGTCTGTCAGCTTTAGTGTCCTGGAACAGGTTTGCGCTCAATAGTGAAGACTTTTTCAAATGTTTAGATAAGACGCCTGGTTATTGCTCTTTCACAAGACCTTCATAACACTGCTGACCTCCATACCACTGCCTGGTCTTTTATTGTTTCTGCTTCTTTCATTCTGAGGCCTCATCCACACATGTCTAGATTTTTATTAAAACAAATGTCCACCCAGCAGGGGGCGCTAACACTCTCACAAAGTTGGAGCCCCTGTAAAATATAAGCTGTGTGAAAAATATGCCTTGATTACTATCCCCTACATGAATTATGGGTATTCCATGTCCGCTAGTGTACATAGTTTATACACCTCTTATTGCCATGCATTGTGGGATTGTTGTAGTGCGCTGACAATTCTGCACTATGTTTCCACGGCTACTACTTTTCGGATACCGCTACAAAGTAGCGGAACCCCAAAGTAGTTTACTGTATCGTGAATTGGGCACAGTTTCGGGACACAGCTTTAGTTTTTGGGGGAAGCTTAGAAGAAGATCTGATTTGATGAAATAATTGGTCACATACAAATCATTTACATCAACAAATGCATGCCGGGCAAGGACAACTGCTTTCTAGTCAATAATTTAGATATTGTATATATATATATATATATATATATATATATATATATATATATATATATATATATATATATGCATATAGGTCATCATGCTATTTTACAAGCCTGTAGTGTCTGTTCAGTGTACAAGCATATTGCCAGTGTTGGACAAAGTCTTAGAACTGAATTCGCCAACTGTCACAATTTCTACATCTTTTTTTATAGCTTGCCAAGCTTTCAGCATCAACACTGCTACAGCTTAACGACTGTCAGCAATACCAGGAACCATCATGAAGATGGAGTTGGGTGAGTAGAATCTGAATGATAGGCTGTTTAAAGGGGTAAATCTGGCTGAATACAATGTGAATATCATCATTTGGTTGATAAGATAGTAGGAGCAGAGTCACCATGGGGGAATCATTATAACCAAAACAAAGCCTGTTTTCTGCTTATTAATTGTAAATACACTACATTTCTGTCAGTCTGGCCACAAATTCTCAATTTTGGCCACAAGACTTATTGGCATGCTGGAGCGAGTGGCCAGTACAAATGTTGATACCAGTCCGGCCCTTGCAGGATCATTCCCAAGGTATGCACGAAGCTAAATTTGCCCGCTGCCATAGAAAGTGCAAACAATGCCATGCTGGCCCGCACAGACGTCTGTTGGCCGATGTATCAGAGCTGGGGATCCAGCGCTTTCCTCTGAGTGCGTTAGCTGCCTAGTGATGCAGCAGTTCGAAAAAGAGGCGGTGGCTGCATTCACATGTGTCGAAGGTGGTATGTGCCTGTCCCCACACCTCCTAGTGTTGGGAGCAATCCAAGGGAGTCCATGGGGGACTCCTTGTGTGAGTGGGTGGGCTGACAGGCTCAGTTAAATTTGGGAGAAAATTGGTGAACACTCATACATCTCTACTACAAACGCAGTCTTTTATGCAACCAAAAGTGGTTCTTCTATGGCATTACCCAAAGAACCATTTGAAGCTCCTCTATTTTTTTGTGTGCCTCACTCTTCTAGTTGTCCACAAAATGTCCTTGCTGATGTCCTTTCTGATTAAGTGTGACCATTTAAGAATGCACATAGAAACTTTAATAATAGTTTAATGACTGCCTCTATCAGCAGCAGGGATAACACTGGCTGTTTATTTCACGGGTGATGTTATCTGTGAAAAAAAGCAATTGCATCTGCCAAATTAGTTGTCGTTTCAGAACTTGTTTGTGAAAGATGATGTATTGGCACGGCTGCCAGATGGATTATGGAGAAAGATGATTCACCAGATAGCGTTATTATGCGCTTCTGTGAAAACTTGCTACAAAGTAGAGAGTGCAGTGTTTTGTCTGCTTCAAGATGGTCAGTGTTTACAAAAATCCACTGCCGCAAAGAAAGGCCTCCAGGGATGTGACAATACCTTCCAATGCCAGCTCAAATGCTACACGTTTCAGTGCTTTTAAGATAGATAGGTAAATGCTCAATTACCAAGGCTACTACCACTCAACTCTACCTCCTTCAAATGAAGACACAGTAGAGATGAATTACACAGCAGAGGCATGTCTGAACTACAACTATGGAGTCAATGTGCAGCAAGAGTATGTCCCATTTGTACCGGTGTGACCTGGTCAAGTGTTCATTAAAAAAAAAACAAAGGCAGCTCCAAATCGCCATGCTCTAAATAGGCTAAACTGCTAAGAGACACGGGCTAAGAAAGTTGATGTACCAGCTAATGATGATTTGTTGCACTGGTTAGTGGTTCTTATTTTGGACTGAATAAATGGGGACAGGGGAGTTGTTTAGTGAAAAAGTTTTACTCCAAATGTTTGTGGACACCCCTTCTAATGAATGCATTTAAATACTTTAAGGTGCACTCAGACACAGATGTGCAAATAAACCAGATAAACATGAACCTATTGACACCGTGTCTAACTCTAATGTCAGGCGTGGGCTATGGACAGATATAAAGCCCACCTTAGCACTGAGCTGTGGAGCAGTGGAACTGTGTTTCCTCGAATGATGATGGTGCTCCAGCCAATATTTTTTGATACTTTGAGTTGGGGATCAGGTGGGGTGGTGAGTAGAGTGAACCTCACTAATGAGACAATAACTCTTGTCACAGAATGCAATCGAATCCTCACAACAGTGCTCAAGAATCTAGCAGAAAGCCTTCTTCCCTGGACAGTAGAGACAGTTACTCCAACAAAAGCAGGATAAACTCTGTTTAATCCACTTGATTTCAGAAGCATTTGCACATCTGTGTCAGCAATGGAAGCAACTTGAAGTGGCTGAATGCTTTGATTAGAAGACATGTCTACAAACATTTGGACATATAGTGTAGATAAGCTGATGGACCGGCAAATACAGGGTATATTAAAGTTACAAAGAGGTAAATAGAGTGAAGTAGAGGCGTAGCAAAGTAAACTGGATTCCATTTAAACAGTGAATCCAAATTTCACACTGTTTTCACACTGTTTAACGAATGCACGAACAATGTGAGTCTAATTGGAAATGTAATTTACTTTGCATTCATTTCCCATATTTAATAAACCATGTCTCAACCAGCAGAATATTTTACGGCCCAGACTGAAGGTCTTGGGTTAATAACGGCATGATACCCTAGAGAAGAACTGTCCAACAGGAAAAGTTGAGCATTACTGAGCACAGCATGCATCGTCATCCCAACCCAAGGTCCACACTATGCTAAATCATGAGTGCACTTACTCTATTAAAACAAACGTCATTAGCACATAAGCTTAATTAATTGCTCCCCTTGGAGTCATTCACCGCAGGAAACATGATCAATACGAACATTAGCGTGATCATGCCTGATTTTTAAGAGGCTAAGTACGAATGTATCACATCTCAATGAACGGCACTTACAGACCTCATCCAACCTCGAGAGCTGCAGAGCTGCTCTGGTGTAGCTAATCACGTAACTAATGCTGCTATTGCACTTCATTTTAAATAGAGCTCAGCTTATTCCAGTGAGACAGAGTGGAGATTACCTAGATCCAGTATGAACTTTGCTCTTACAGCTGAACTAAGCACTGAGGTGGTGATACAGTGAATGTAGCCTTTTGTTTTTCTAGGCCCTTATAGTCATTTGTTTCCACAAAAACAAGACGGTTGGATGCAGTTGTATAATGTCACAGTTTCTCAAAAAAATATTATTTGCTCAGGCTGACAGATGGCCCATATCACTCCTACCTTCCTCTCCCTCATGACTGCACAGTGAATCCTCCTCTTCCTCTCGCCATCTCGGCTCACATTCATCAAAACCTTCCTGCCAAAAAATCGGGCCTCTTTAAACGGCTTCTTCATGCAGAGAAAATTCAATTCACCTACGTTAAGAGCCCTCTGGAAGAGGTAATTTCGGCTTTCACAGAGAAGAAGACAGACACAATTAGTGCTTTCACAAGCATCACACCAGCAGTGCTACAGCAACTCCCACGCAACCAGGCAACACCTTGCCCTTGTTAAATCGCACCCTTGAATAGAGTGAAGGGAAAATGCTTAAGCAGAGTGCGGGTTTAGCCTTCACAAAGTAATAATAACCAGCACCTGTAATATGTATAGGTTAATAGCAGCCTAACAGATCCGCGGGCTAGAGTCTGAGTCTTCCTAGCAAAGACGTGGGGAAATCAACAGTGAAGGCAACGGCAGTGTTGAGGGCCGTGTTGATGTATTGGCGAGAAAGAGGGACTCCTGTTTGGCTCACCTTGCCCACCTGCTCCACTTATTGATGGGTGCCTTAATCCTCCGGGGCAATCAGCCTGACATCCCCATGGCAGACCACCTCTATAGTAGATTAAAATAGGACAGCTAATTACCGTTGTCCTCAGCATAGATGGGAGTGTATGTGTGTGTATGTGTGTGTGTGTGTGTGCTGAGATGCAAGCTTTCTATAAATGCAATTGTCTGTCGAATAATGCAGCCCCACGCTTGCTATGTCAGACAGCACTCGCTCACTCGCTCATTGCACGGAAAATCACTGGTAAGGAGATAAGTAGGAGGCTCCAACAAAGCCTGTCATTAAAGACCAGTGCTGAGAACTGGTACGGGTCCTACTTATTGCAATAAAAAAGCAGGTTTATTAAACCTGTCCCAAGTGTCTAACTGAAAATCTGAATTCCTCCATTTTACACATGCTGCACCCTTGCGAAAGCACAAAGCAAGGGCTAATGCTCTCACTTGAAAGGTGGGCAATTTCACAATATGTAATTGCTACTGTAATAAATTGTCTGAGCATATCAGCAGACATAGTATATATGAGTATTTCAAATGTAGCATATACACTATATGTCCAAATATAAATGGATACCTCTTCTAACGAATGCATTCAGCTACTTCAAAGTGCAATCATTGCTGACACAGATGTGCAAATAGAATAGGACTCCCTATAATAGACGTGGGATAGACAGTATAAAGCCCCCCAGCTGTGAGCTGTGGAGCAGTGGAACTGTGCTCTCTGGAATGATGGTGGTGCTCCATCCAATACTTTTGGGATGGGGTGGGGTGTTGATCATCCAACATCCTGACCTTGCTAATGCAACCTTGTCACTGAATGCAGTCAAATCTTCACACCAATGATCCACAATCTAGTAGAAAGCCTTCTTCCCTGGACAGTAGAGACAGTTACCCCAAAAAAAGCAGGATACACCTTCATCAATACTCCTGATTTTGGAAAAAACAATGAATGAGCAGGCGTCCCAATACTTTTGTCCATATCGTGTATCATTGTGCACAACTGCACTGTACTACATCCTAGGTCTAATACTAAAGTGTCACAAAAACATAACTGATACAGGGATACTGAACAATCTGGCAACCTGGAGCAGGTGAAGGAGAGCAAGTCTATGGTTAGCTCTAGTCAGTAAACAAGGGAGAGATCATGGACCAAGGCTTAATCTGCTTCGTAACTGTGCACATGCTCAACTCCACCATTTGGGTTTTACCTCCTGGTTCAATCTTCAATAATATGTGACTTTAGTAAGGGTGAAAAATGCCCAGATGCTGTTTTATGAGCTGTTTACAACCCTGTTATTTTGCCTCAGATTTCATTTCCTTTTAAGGAAAGCTCATGAAGACAAATGATGAGCTCTGCTGAGTGACTGGTTTACGGCACTGCGGCTGCTCACAGGAGCCATGTAGCATATCATAGCATAGCTTTGACAAGATTAGTCCCGAGTATAGTGTTGTTGTCCTGTCATTGTCCTCGGTTAGCATTAGCTTTTAACCTTTTGTCCATTGGCTAATTCACACAGTGTTTTTGAGTTGCCCTTTGTGCTGTTGGCACCCTCATGCGGTGCATAAGTGTAAATGTGACCCATGCAGAATCAGTTATATGAGGCAAATTGTCCAATCACTGGTTATGGCTGATCACTCTGAAAACCAGCTGAATCTGATCAGCAGCAGATTTCAATCACTAGCCATTTGATCAGTGCTTCTCTAGTGTCAGGACTGTTACAGGCTTAGCAATTGGCTTGTTTTGCAGCTCTGTGGTGGTTGTGTTGGCTTTTCCTGTCAATGAACTTCCATGAAACTCTGATTATGCATCTATGCTAAGATAAATACAGTTTGTCATTCTAGGTCAGCTTTAAATAGCATTGCGATGGTATATTGTTGCCATATCCCCACCTTCATGTCCATGTTTCCATAATATTTTCATGACTTAGGTTCACTTTCACCTTCCCGCCCCTACAACACAAAAGAATTCCGCTAGCCCGCTGGAATGTATTTCACATTTGCTAATTTGACAACCAAATTCCAGCCGCCTGGAACAGGGCAAGGACAAAAGCAAGGGTACCGCACATCCCCATTCACTTACAATGAAAGCTGTCCTCAGTGGATTTGATGGTCTTCAGAGCGCCCTGGACGGAACAGAGCTGAGCGAAGCCCCATAATAAACCTGGAATAAGGGCAAGAACTCATCCATCCGCTAGCTCTTTTTCCCTTCTCTGTGCAAGTAATATCTCAAGCCACAAAAGAGTTTTCCTGCATCTCAAATTCTGCTCTCATTAGACGTGTTCTCTCAGAGCCACAGCTCCACACTGAAGAGTCAGAGAGTTGATGCATTATACATGTAGGCCAGTTCCAAATCCGGATGGCTGAGAGTACCACTGATGCCTGCCATAGTAATGCCCTGACCGCTGCTCAAATTTTCTTAAGATAGCAATAAAACATTAAGCTGAAGACACGTCTTATATTATGCATGGTCTGATATTCAAGCTTTGAGGGAACTGACATTTACAGACTTGCAATATCTGAACGTGTAAAAAAAAAAAAAAAAAAAAAAAACTCTGACCTGGGGAGATGAAACGTCTTGGACTTCAGGAGCTGTCAAGATAAGACAAAAGACATGGCTCCAAAGCCAGCATGCACATTTTTTTCATTTCATACAGTTGTTATGTTCCTCAAACATTTATAAAAAGAATAAGCTCTTACTGGACATCATTAAAAGTCAACACCAACTCAAACAGCACACAAAGTCCAGCTGGCCCTAACCAGCTAATTAGTGAGGGTGTTTTGCTGATATTTCAGCTCCCCTTCAATCATAATACAAACCACCCTGTCCCTCTGTATCGTGTTATTCTGTGTTGAGATACTGTAGCTAGTTAACTGCTCAAAGGAGAGATGGACAAAGGAAAGGAAGTGAAGGTTCAGCATCTGCTGATCAGGCAATAAAATGAGCTGTTGGTGTTGAGACTTAACACACTGAACCCACCTGCAATCTTCTCAAGATAGAGAAGAAGCAGCGGTTTAAGGCTATAGTAATGTCTGGGCTTGCATTATGCAAAAAAGGTCAGCAGTGTTGAAAGCACTGTTCTGTTCTCATTCACACTCGATATCTCAATGTGCAGAGCTAAGAAAGTATGAAGAGCTTGGCACTGATAAATCAAAGCAAACTAAGCAAGCCTGGTTTTGCTGGGCCGCCATCGTCCGCATCACATTTCGGTCTATGATACAGGATACACCTCAGACAGGCCTCCAAGCCGTGTGCGAAAGTTATCACGATGTCATAAAACTAAAAACTAAAAACTACCCGACCCAAAGTCATCATTAGCTCTTTTGTGAGGAACAGAGACTAATGGCTTATGGTGTCTCAAACAGCTACCTACTCCCTTCAGAGTGCACTACATAGTTCATGAAACTCGGATTTCTACACCTAAATAATGCATAATAAGTCTTAAACATGGAATCACACAGACTGTGGTTGAATATAAATGGCTTTATAGTGAATATATGATGCACTATGCTGATGCAGACACTACTATTTCTTGACCTACATAATGCACTACATAGGGAGTATATCTTTCTGTTCAAGTGATTATTCTCATCATGTCTGGTGGGTATTAGAGATGGAAGAATTGATCAGCTATGTATATATATATATCAGCATTCGACGAGTTTCAGCCAAAATATGTGATTCGACGATAATTTAGCCGATCCTGAGAGCTTATCAGATCAGCTATATGGACACCCCTGCTCTGTGTGTGGATAGAATATGGGTGGAACCAGTCTGGTGTTTTGTTTTTTTTTACTGTTTTTTTGGACTCAGAATGTGTAAAACTGACCGTGCCTCAAAGGGGAAGCAGAGTAGACCTTTAACAACGCTAACCTGATAGCCCTCTTGAGAGTACATCACTCAGCTCAGTACAGTGAGTTCTGTATGGGAATTCATAGACTTTCTCAGCACCTTTGACAGCATTTTAATAATTGTTGATTCCAAAAAAGCAAAGTACATTTCATCTTGGGAGACTAACAGACCAATTGTGCTGATTGGTATCGACCCCAAAAACACTAATCGATCCAGTTCTAGTGTGTATAATTTTTTAATTATACACACTAGATTTTTAACTATAATTTTTTTTATACCTGAATATGTTGCATTTGTGTGTAATGACATTTATACCATTGCTACCTTCACACACTCTAGGTACTAGGGATGTGCTATGTTATGGATCAATACAGGCTGGTTTCTTTATTTATTTATTCATCTTCTGATCATAGTGATACAGATGTATTTTAATGAATCAGTTATCAGCTATTTTAAGCCAGATCCAGTTCCAATCCTTTGTTTTTACTGCTGTGTTCCAGCATCCTCTAGGCTCCATTAACTTTATTAATTATTTCTTCACAGAAAGTAATAAAACAGTCCAGAGTCTACAGCGTGAAACTACTTTACGGGGGACCATAAATACTTAACATAATATCTGTGGTTCTACTGCTTCCTAGTGCTGTCTATAATCTACCGGCTTTGCCCACGGTGAAACAAACCATGTGGGAAAATACACTCCCACCACATCTTGTGCTCTTGAAATAGGGCTAGTTAAAAGGGAAAGTATGTCAGACACGCTGCATTTTACTGGCCTTACTTTGTTTTTTAACCAGCACTGAACAACCAAGAGGAATAAGCTAATGCATGCATCTTACAGAACACCCAATCATAGCTATTTATCACTTTTACATTTACATTTAAGGCATTTAGCAGACACTCTTATCCAGAGCGACTTACAAAAGTGCTTTGCTACCTCAAAAAAAATTCAAAGATACCTCTAAGTTTAGACACTACTAAACACAAGTCAATAAGGAGACCATAGTACTCTACTATTCACCCAAGTATTCTCGGAAGAGGTGGGTCTTCAGTCTGGGTTTGAAGACAGCGAGCGACTCTGCTGTTCAGACACCCAGGGGAATCTCGTTCCACCACTTTGGTGCAGGACAGAAAAAAGCCTGGACGCTTGTCTTCCGTGAATTTTGAGGGATGGTGGGCCGAGCCGAGCCGTACCTGAAGCTCGAAGGGCTCTTGGTGCAGATCGGCTTTTGACCATTGCCATCAAGTACGGAGGGGCTGGTCCTTTCTGGGCTTTGTAGGCCAGCGTCAAGGTTTTAGTGTGGTTATAGTGTGGTTAAGGGGCTATTTCACACCAGTTGTCAAATATTCAACAGATCTCAGTTCAGTCTTTACCACTATACACACACCAAACATGAAGTGATTCCACTGCAGCATTTTAAAGTAACTGGGAACTGATCAGGAATGATCAGGAAGGCCGGTTAGACTGTATTAGAGGTCAATAAAGAAACGCACTAAAGACATTTGGCTACCAAATAAATCTAGAGTCCAAATTATAATTACAAATTCCTACTAACTACAAGCAAAGTAAAAAGGTTAAAATTTGGTATTGGAAAAGAAAAAGTGGTATTGTACCATCTGTAGCGTGTACCCTTACACTGGGAGAAGGAACATCCTTCCTATAGGATCAGTAGCAAAAGAGTTAATGTTGCTCGAAGTGACCACAAGGGGAAGCACTGCTGTTCCACAGGGAGTCTCCAGACAGTCACAGAGTTAAAGCCATGTGAAACTGCCTATGAAAACTTTTAGTTTATTCAGAGCTAGACAAAGCTGCAGCTGCACCTGCACCTCATGAAGCTGAATTCCAGCCCTGGAGAAGAGGCTGCTGTGTGGAGTTTGATATGCAGTGCAGACCAAGTGATAACATGAGATCTTTAAGCGCTGGTGATTAATTGTTATTGATTGTTGATTTTTTTTAAAGGTTGCAGGAAGGTTAGCCTGAGTTGTTTTAGAAATACTGTTTCAGGAACATTAACTTCATAAACATTAAATAAAAACATGCAAAGTAATAATAATAGTAAAAGTTATTTCTATAGAAAGTGAAAAGCCCATATTAAAATGTGAGAATAAACAAATTACTGTTGCTGGAACATTAAAAAACTGTTAAATAAAGATGTTTTAGGAATGTCCTGGAAACATCTCAGATTGCTCCTAAACAGAAATTGTTTAGCTCAATATTTTTGCTTTTTATTTTTAAATAAAAATGTTTCAGCAACATTTAAAGATGAAATGTTTTTAAAACCAAGGTAGCAATGTTCAGAAAATAAGAAATAAAATATATTTAAGTAACACTCCTAAAACTGATTATTGAACAATGATTTAACACATTGATATTTAATAATGTGATATAAAACGTTTTGCAACCCAAAGAATTTGAGCATTTATTTAAACACAGACTAGAATGTTATAAATTTACACTGATGATTAAAACATTTAAATGATGAGCTTACATTACTTTTTTAACTATGTCTACCAATGATGACAAGCTCATATTCAAATGTGAGAAAAAACAAATAAACATTACTGAAACATTAAAAAAAATGAAGATAATAAAGATGTTTTAGGAACTGGATTGAACATTCAGAAAACATTCTCCTAACCTGAACTTGTTAGCTATTGTCAGTATTTAAACAGAAATAATGTTTTCTGGATTTACATTAAGAAAAAAAAATGATATAGTGAACTTACATTACTTTTGGAAATATAAAAAAAATCTTGTGCATTTAAATGTGAGAATAAATGAGTAAATGTTACAGGAACGTTATGTTTGTTTGTTGTTTTTTAATGTAAAAACATTTAGTTGTAACGTTCAGAAAAGGTTCTCCTAACCAGAACTTGTTAGCTATTGTTAGTATTTAAATGTGAGAATAAACGTTGAGGGAACGTTTTGCTTTGTTTAGTTGTTTAATGTAAATAAAAGTGACATTTAAGCAACATTTAAGAAAGAAAAGACGTGACGTTCAGAAAAGATTTTCCTAACCAGAACTTGTTAGCTATTGTTAGTATTTAAATGTGAGAATAAACGTTAAGGGAACGTTTTGCTTTCTTTAGTTGTTTAATGTAAGTAAAAGTGACTTTTAAGCAACGTTTAAAAAGGAAAAGACGTGACGTTCAGAAGAGGTTCTCCTAACCAGAACTTGTTAGCTATTGTTAGTATTTAAATGTGAGAATAAACGTTAAGGGAACGTTTCGCTTTCTTTAGTTGTTTAATATAAGTAAAAGTGACATTTAAGCAACGTTTAAAAAGGAAAAGACGTGACATTCAGAAGAGGTTCTCTTAACCAGAACTTGTTAGCTATTGTTAGTATTTAAATGTGAGAATAAACGTTGAGGGAACGTTTTGCTTTGTTTAGTTGTTTAGTATAAATAAAAGTGATGTTTAAGCAACATTTAAGAAAGAAAAGACGTGACGTTCAGAAAAGGTTTTCCTAACCAGAACTTGTTAGCTATTGTTAGTATTTAAATGTGAGAATAAACGTTAAGGGAACGTTTTGCTTTCTTTAGTTGTTTAATATAAGTAAAAGTGACATTTAAGCAATGTTTAAAAAGGAAAAGACGTGACGTTCAGAAGAGGTTTTCCTAACCAGAACTTGTTAGCTATTGTTAGTATTTAAATGTGAGAATAAACATTAAGGGAACGTTTTGCTTTCTTTAGTTGTTTAATATAAGTAAAAGTGACGTTTAAGCAACATTTAAAAAGGAAAAGACGTGACGTTCAGAATAGGTTTTCCTAACCAGAACTTGTTAGCTATTGTTAGTATTTAAATGTGAGAATAAACGTTAAGGGAACGTTTTGCTTTCTTTAGTTGTTTAATATAAGTAAAAGTGACATTTAAGCAACGTTTAAAAAGGAAAAGACGTGACATTCAGAAGAGGTTCTCTTAACCAGAACTTGTTAGCTATTGTTAGTATTTAAATGTGAGAATAAACGTTAAGGGAACGTTTTGCTTTGTTTAGTATAAATAAAAGTGAAGTTTAAGAACTTGTTATCTAGCTGGGTTGTGGAGTTCAGTCAAACTTACCAGGAGAACCAAGAACTTAGCACAGCTCAGAGCACCATTCCCCCTCCAGCCCCTCGGTGTGTTACAGAGCCGAGAGCAGGCGGACATGGTTGAAGCCCAAAGAGAAAAGTGTCGGTGAAGAGACCAACACCTAAGCAGGAGCTCCACATGCGAGCCATAGGAAAGCCAGCTAATTACTGACTGAACTATAATAAGCGCCTGCTTTGGCTTTAGGGTAAAGATGAGGCATGTCTGTCTCTCTCTCAGTCAGTCTTCGCAGTTGTTTGTGTGGAGTTGAGTCACTGTGCTTTGCCTGAGAACAGCAGCCCACTCCTGGCTGCAGGGAGACGGGCAGACCTAACAGGGAACAGACGGAGGAATACACGGAGGAACTTGGGGTGGGTCGTAGGGAGATTTGTGGAAGGAACGACGTGGGGAAATACAGAGAGGTGAATGTCTACAGCAGGTGCCGGAGTCGGGCTGACTGACGACGAACCCACGGAAGCCAAAAATCAGGTTGAGGGTTATCTAACATGCGCGAAATCCTCAGTGGGAGGTAAATAAAAAAAAAAGTGCAGACTTACCGTCCGAGCCACTCGGCGAGGTTTCAGGAGGCAGCGAGGCTGGCATCCTCAACTCCCGAGCTGCTGGCACATTCTGTGGGCTGTGTGAGGCAGACCGACTGACTGTTTCAGCATCAGCAGCAACAGCAGCGGCAAACGCACACACATACACACGCGCACGCACGCACGCACGCACGCACGCGCGCGCACACGCATACACACACGCGCATAGACGCACACCGTACTAAAATCTCGGTCTGTTCTCCGGCGAAAATGACCTCCAGCGAGCCCCTACGAACACCAATTCAGGTTAGGTGGCGTAATACAGCGGTCGAGTGGTCAACGGTTCTCGGCTGCCGTGCCTTTCTCCTGCCCCTGCTCCTCCTCCTCCTCCTTCTCTCACACTCCCGCTGAGTGCTGACTGAGGGAGAATACCGAGGAGCCTCCGTGAGAGCCTCGGCTCAGTTCAGCTCAGGCAAGGTAAAGCAGTCACAACAGCACGAGCCCGAAGCAGGAGAGCACAGCCATACAGCTACACTGCTGCATTATCCAGTGTGGAGGTTAAGCAAGTTAAACATATTATAAATTAATGTAAAATGTTATTGCTATATATATATATATTTTTTATATCCCAAATAGTCAGACTTACATAACACAGAAGCATTATTTAGGCTTAATAAACGTTACTGAATTATTATGCCACATTATGTGCTATATATAACGTATAATAACGTGATCCCAGGTTTCTTTTTTCTTTTCTTTTTTTTTTTCATTCACACCGATCAGCCATAACATTAGAAACACCTCTTTAATATTGTGTAAGTTCCCTCGTGCCTCCAAAACAGCTCAGATCCTTCAATGTATGGACTCCACAAGACCTCTGGAGTGGTGTTCTGCGTACCACTTTTGGTAAGTACTGAACTTATCAGCATATGAACATATGACCGGTCATCTAGCCATCACAGTTTGGCCCTTGTCAAAGTGGCTGGGATTCTTACGCTTGGGCATTTTTCCTGTATCCAACACGTCAACTTCAAGAACTGTCTGACTGCCTTCGCTTACTGCCTGATGTATGATATCTCAACCATTGACAGGTGCCACTGCAACCAGATAGTCATCAGAGTAAGTGTAATTCACATCACCTGTCAGTGGTTTTAATGTTATGGCTAAAGGATGTATGTGAGTCTTATGTGATGCTTTAATGACATGTATTATGTTCAGCATGTTATGGAATAAGAAATTAAGTACAGAAATACATTTAAGACACCCATAATGACAGACACAGGTGGAATTTGGCTTCTGCTTTTATCCCATCCGTGCAGTGAACACACACATACACACCAGTGAAACACACATGCCCGGAGCAGTGGGCAGTGGCAGCGTCCGGGGAGCAGAGAGGGTAAAGGGCCTTGCTCAAGGGCCCAACAGTGGCAGCTTGCCGAGCCCAGGTATCAAACCCACAACCTTGTCATTAATAGCCCAGAGCTCTAACCGCTGAGCCATCACCGCTGAGCCACAGTTCACACCTGTTACCACATCTGGATTTTTTATGTGTCACACATTTTTAGTTTAGTTCATGATTTGAGTTCATGGCATCACATACTGTTCTCACTGTGCATCATACCATCGCCTGCTGTTCACAGTATGGCATGTGTTTACTATGTCACATGTTTATGCCACACCTTATCGCAGCTGATCAGTCAAGACTGAGCCAAAATCAACAGCCAGGGCCGCGCAACTCTTTCAATACAATTCTGTCAAAATACTTACATTTTTTAATGGCCCTGTCAGTCACAGGCCCCTGAAATCGCCCTAATTCGACCCCAACTTTGCCTCTTTTTTCTCACAGTTAACAGGCCTTTCTTAATCTACACCTGCACGTCCTCTGTTCTCAGTATTTAACTATCAAGGATTTCATCACCTTGCAATTGATCTGTGGAGGTCCGGGGAGAATACAGACTCATGAGGAGTATTTTTTTGTGCTTCCCTGTTTGGCAGTTTTCTTATTAATGTTCCATTAAACCCAGAGGCAGAAGCAAACCTCGGCTCAGCACTAAGCTCAGGAGTATAAACTGGAGTTTGGTTGATTTCTGAGATTTCAACAAACCTAATTCTGTGCAGAGCGTGCCGTCTGTTAGTTCTCTTCTCATAAGAGATTCTTTCTGTGTCAGCTATGCGTCCAAGCATGCGTCAGTATTATTGGCCAGGACTGGGCAGTCTTATTATGTTGCTCAACAAGGATCCACATAGGTTGACGTAAATGTTGAGAGGTTATACACTGTGTTTTCCATTAAAGTACACTGTGTGTCCAAATGTCTGTGGACAATGAATGTATTCAGCTACTTTAGGTTGCACCTATGGCTGGCACAGATGTGCAAATGCTAACACACATAGCATGTCTAGTCCCTGCAGAGAAGGATTTCCAATAGAACAGGATTCTCTTTAGCAGATAACGATGAACCTATTGGCACCATGCCCAATGCCAGGTGTGGGCTGGAGAGGTATATATAAGGGCAATTAGTGGAAAGTCTTCCCTGGACAGTAGAGACAGTTACTCTAACAAAAGCAAAAAAATTCCAAACAGGTGTCCCAATACTTTTGTCAATGTAGTGTAACTTTCTGGATGTTGCATCTCTGATCTTCTGCCATATTTGTTTTCCTTTCCATGTTGATCTAGGGATGCACTGATATCAAAATTCTGGTCCGATGCCAATACCCAATATTTTTCATGTTGATATCTGCCATTTATAAAATGTAGACATTGCAACTAAATGTGGATTATGAAGAAACACTTGTTTCTGTAGGGTTAGACATGCAGTAACATTACCAAAATGCACATATTCTGTTTTTCTGAAGTAAAATAAATGCATCATTAGATATCAGTTTGAAATATCTGCCAAATAAAATCACATGCCCCATTTCAGCTCATACTTGAAGCAATTTTATGCCCTTATTCAGATATCATTGTGCATTTCTAGTGACGTCTGCTAGGGAAGAAGAAGAATCTTATTCCAAAGACCTCCGAGAGCAACTGCTGAGAGAGATGTTTGTCTTCCTCCTACTTGGTCACACCAAGAAGAAAAGGAACATGGCACTGCATTAGTAATTGTATGTGTGTACAGCACGTCATCCTGCCACATCATACATCTACCGAGCTGTTGACGAGTTCAACAGACTGTCCAAAAATAGGCAGGCAGCCCCTCGGCCCATGCAGAGAGCATCAGTCAGCTCAGTTCAAGGGCCCAATATACAGTCAGATCCATAAGTATTTGCACAGTGACGCAGTTTGTCTCATGTTGCCTCTTTATGCAACCACAGGGGGTTTAAAATGAAGCAGTCGTGATAAAATCTTGCATTTTTATTATTATTATTATTATTATTATTATAAGGAATTTTTAGGTCATGTTTTATATTTGACATTTTCAGAGGCTCAGAAGTCAGACAACTGACTGATATGCAGTTGCATTGCCAGATTTGGCCTGTTCCCTCATTATTTCATGACAAGTTAAGGAGATAAAAGATCTGGAGATGATTGCAGACTTTAAGCTTACATTTGATGATGGGAAATGGGAATTCTCAATATGCGGCCCAAGGTGGAGTTGATGCAAGTAAAGAAGGCCATCTTTAGGCTACAAAAATAAAACAACACTATCAGAGAGATTGCAGAAACTCTAAAAAAGGCTAAATCAAACCCTCTGGACTGTGTCCCACACACTGCATAAGGCCTCTACGCTGTTAAAAGTATAAGATCCTTGAGGAACCTTTAGAGGTTTAGAGGTTCCTCAATTTGAAACTGTAGAGGAACCTCTTAACCCCTCAAAACGCCCATGACCTGCCAGCGGACCGAAGGTGTTGTTACAAACATCGGTTACCAGAGAATAGCCCCACCAGTTTCTACAGAAGTCCCTGTAGTTACTGAGTAATACACCTCAGTGTGTAATAAGCATTGGTGTGTTAGGGGGTTAAGGTGCTTTGAGAAACCTTCAAGAAAAGGTTTTTAAAAGAAAAAGGTTCCTTGAAGGTTCCTCAAGGCACCTTAAGAAGTTCCTCCACAGTTTCAATTTGAAGAACCTCCAAAAGTTCCTTAAGGATCTTATACTTCTAACAGTGTTCTTGCAGCCTTCTGTCATAGGCGTATTATACGTCACCTTTTTCCCCTCTTGGTTTGACTGCGAATATGTCAGTATGAACGCAAAGCAAGCCAGGACTCAAATGGACTAACAAGGTATCATTTTCTTGCTTGGTCCGGATCAATGTAACCAGCCTACAAGTATAAACACACCCTTAAACTCAGCCTATCAGACTTTTTTTGTTTTATGCTTAAATACACTCTTTTATTTCCAAGTGAAAGTTCTCTTCTAAAACTTCTCTCCAGCAAGTTACACTTTCTTACACTTTCACTTGATTCGGAAGCCCTTCAAGCTATTTGTGTTTGTTTGTGCATTTGATGAGATCTTAGCTTGTTTGATTTTTGTCCTGAGAGCTCAGGAGAATACTTTTTGAACCTTGCTGGAACATATTGTACATTGTCTTATGTGGGATAGAAATCGCTATGTACTCTCTTGTAAGAACATGTTCAAAGGGGTGTTAAGTCCCATGGGTGTCCCTTTCTGTGTGAGCTTTGCAGTGATCACACTGAGGACCACCAAGGGAGCTTAATGAGGGGTTTGGGTATGCAGTTAGGAATGCAAAATGAGCTCAACAAAAATGTTAGTTAATAGTCTGCATTCTGTCTGTTATGGCGATACTGGGATTCTTAAATGATGGGATTTTCTTTGCATTTTGACTAAGAAGCAGTTCCAGCTGGCCTGCAAAGCATCTATCTAGATTTAAGCTCCTCTCTTTCTGTTCTCAAGCTGTTTTTCCACACATCTCATCTTTTAATTACTTACTTACTTACTTACTTTTCAAAGCTTTTTTTTTTTTAAAGATTTTACTCGTACTCTGATTGAGTCAACACACAAGAGACAATGCAATGAGTTTGTGAAACACAACTACAGAAGGCACAATGCCACAATATATGATATATATTTTATAAGTGCACATAATCAGAACTGTTTGCACATCCTTTGGTCAAAAACATCCCACTAATGCCTAAAAAAAAGACTGCACCGATTATAGTCAGAGCACAACAGTGATCGCAGACAGAGAGTGGTCTCTACTGATCTGATGCTGCCAATTAGGTGGACACCCCTGATGTTTTGTTTATTCTCAGTGTATGTTTCATGCTGACCAGTGTTACAAATGGAAGAAATATATGAGATAGAACAGTCTTCTGTTCAAACTTTGTAGGCTTTGCTGTGCAGGTGGACTCGCACTCGCAGGTGGTTTTGTTTTTTTCTGCAGATCAGGCAAAAAAAATTGTATTTTTGGGACATGTGAGGTAACATATGACGAAAGGCATCTAAAAGCATATAAATCATTTGTTTCTTTGGGAGAAACACATTTCATAAATGCCCTTGCTGCTTTCAGCTCATAATTCTTCTCATTTTTACTCAGTTTAGCTGAGTACATGACTGATTGCCAAAACCGTAGATCAGTGTAGCTTTAGAAATTCATCCATTTTCTTTCCTCTTTGCCAGTAGTTAGTCCAGAGGGTTCTCCTGCTTTGCAGTTTAAAATAAGATGTCAGCGACGTACAGACACTGTCATCAAGAAAATCGAACTTTTCTGAATGCCTGGTATGCTCTGTACTTAGTAATACTACACTGGAATAAAGTGGAATAGACATGAGCATGGTGATTGCATTGCAGTTGCAGTGGGATCATTGTGTTTAAAAATAGAAAATAGTTCACAGAAAATAACTCATATTACACTCCTAACCCACATCACTGTTAGACAGCAGGCTGTTATGTAGCATAGTTTATAAAGAAACCTCTGCAAGTCCTTTAGGAACAAAACATAGTTCTGAATGTCTTATGGTCAGTCATGGATTTGAGCTGGAAATCGCAATACCGTACCGGATGCTGGTCCTCCAGTTCTGGACTGGAAGACTCCTGCAGTGCAGTTTTAAATAAAACATACCTAAAGTTTACCTCAGAGACTAAGGATTTGACTCTGATTTGCATCTCAGACACTCAGAGTTTTGACTGACTCTGACAATAGAGATGTAAAACTTGATCAGTAATTATGTGGCTTGGACTTGTACCTCAGAGAGTCAAGACTAAAGACAGACGTGAAATGAAAATCACTTTAAAAGTCGGCATTAAAAACCTGACTCAGATTCGTATCTCAAAGACTCAAGATTTGACTCAGACTCGCAACTCAGAGATTTTGACTCAGAATCAAACCTCAGACACTTGAGATATGAATCTGTCTCACACTTTAGAGACTAACGACTTGACTCAGATGTGTATGTCAAAGACTCAAGATTTGACTCAGACTAGCACCTCAGAGATTCAAGACTTTACTCAGACTCACAACTCAGAGACTTTGACTCAGAATCAAACCTCAGACATTAGAGATCTGTCTCTGATTCACACTTTACAGACTGAAGACTGGACTCAGATTTATGTCTCAAAGACTCAAGATTTGACTCAGACTAGCACCTCAGAGACTAAAGATGTTATTCAGACTCGCAATTTAGTAACTTTGACTCAGAATCAAATCTCAGACACTTGAGATCTGACACTCTCACACTTTAGAGACTTAAGACTTGACTTAGATTTGTATCTTAAAGACTTGAGATTTGACTCAAACTGGCATCTCAGAGACTCAAGACATTACTCAGACTTGCAACTCAGAGACTTTAATTCACAATTTAGAGATTCAAAACTTGACTCAGATTTATATCTCATGGACTCAAGATTTGACTTGGATTTGCAACTCAGAGACTGTGATTCAGAATCAAACCTCAGACACTTGAGATTTGACTCTGTCTCACATCTCAGACAGTCCAGGTTTGACTCTCTGACCTCAGAAGCTGTAAATTTGACATTCATGCATCCTGAATTCCCCTGTAGCTCCTGCTTGTTCTTTATTGTGCCAAATGACTCCAATGTCAAGTTAGCTGACATCTTGATGTTGCTGATAGCTGGAAAAGCAAAGGCATCTGTCAGATAAAGGAGTAAACCCTGCCTGACCTGCAAAGGTTAAAGTTTGCAATAGAGATTTACTTTGACAAGCTGTTGCACTGGCTGAGCTCCTGTACACATTATGAGCTCATGCTTTTTTAATGTATGTTTGCAAATTATGTCGTGTATATTTGCTCAAATAGTAGAACTGTGGCCTAAAGAAAGAGGAAAATAGCTGCCTCAGGGCACAGAACAATCAGTAGAGACAATTTTATTTCAGTCCAGTGCGGAACAGCATATCCATCAAGGCCATAGAATTAAAAATCTATTTGAGCATACCATATTATGAGGGTGCTAAAATATCCTCCAATTATTTAATGGACCCAGAATTACCCTAATGCTGATGAGGAAAGCAGTTCTTTGGTAATTAAAAGCACAGCAATAACAGGCCTCGCTGCCTCATTACCGTCCCTCCAGCACACACACATCGCCCAGTGCAGGGAGCAAGTGTCAGCTGTGCAGGGTCAGGGATTACAGTCACAATCACGGGGGTAAGGATAATTGCACTTATTTAGGTATGGCCTTCAAATAACATGATGAGCAAAAAGCGAATAACAAGCCCTCCTACATCTGGTATACTGAACACCTCAGAGACTTGAGTTTTGACTCTGACTCACACCTCAGAGATTTAAAATTTAACTCACACTCAAATCAGAGGCTAATCAGATTGGACTTGGACTTGTACCTCAGAGACTAAGGGTTTGATTCAGAATCAGATTTTTGTTTAGGAATCACACTTCTAACACTTAAGATCTGAGTCTGACTCAGATTGTATCTCAGAGTCTCAACATTTGGACTTGGAATCACACAAGATTTGATTCAGACTCTCAACTCAGTGACTGATTATTAAACCTTATGGTCCAAGATTTGCCTCAGCCTCACCCCTCAGAGACTTAAGACTTGATTCAGACTTTTATCACAGAGACCTGAGATTTGACTCTGAATTACACAACAGAGATTTAAAATTTGACCCTGATTTGCACTTCAGAAACTCAAAATGTGACTCAGATTTGTTTCTGGGAGTCAACATTGGACCCTGTTTTACCTGTCAGAGAGTGAAGATTGGACTGGACTCTCCATGAAATACCAAAAATGACTAGTGGTTTGATTTCAGACTTGAGATTTGACTCAGAATCACACCTCAGAGACTCAAGTTTTGATTAGGAATCACACCTCAAAGACTTGAGATCTTGAGTCTGACTCGCATTTCAGAGACTCAAAACTTGACTCAGATTTGTATCTCAGTGTTTGACTTGGATTCACACCTTAGAGACTCAGAATCTGATTACAAGACTCATAATTTGACTTGGACTTCTACCTTATGATCCAAGATTTCCCTCAGCCTCACCCCTCAGATGATTTGACTTGGACTCAAACGTAAGAGACTCAATACTCGGCTCAGATTTGTGTCTTGGAGTTAACATTGGACCCAGTCTCACCGGTCAGACAGTGGACAGACCCTCCACAAAATACCAAAAAAACACCTAAACAAAAGTGGTTTGATTACTGGCGGAAAATATCAGCATGATTCCTTATTCAGAGATCCTGTGTATATCCTGTTATTGGAACAAGTCATTCCAAATTGGCTTCAAAGGGCAGACCCTTCCAGGCAGGTGTGCATGAGAAAAATTACATAATTACATAATGAGCTTCCCACCATGCTCTGTGCTGATCAGACCCGTTTGACCTCGATTTTGGAATCGAAATGTCAGGAAGAAAAGATCTAAGTGCCTTTGAAAGAGGGTTCATTACTGGGTCACAGCTGGCAGGAGCTCCAGTCTCAAAGAGCTCAACTGACTCAATAGAAACAGTGACTGAAGGGACATCTGATTTTAGATCTATGAGAAAGCCATCAGTAAATAGAGCCGGGCACTGTAGTTGAGAGCGGACATTCAGTGAGCGCAATGCTTGTGCTTTTGTGCGCTATGTTTGGAAAATCAGAAGAGCAGCTGTTCCTGAGTTCCATGAGGTGCATTGCATGAAAAAAAACTGTAGTGTGCCAGCATGGCACCTAGCGTTTTTCAGTTTGTGACAAAAACACTGTTGAGTTTTTCAGGGGTTCTTTAGTGAAGGCAAAGAGGAACTGATTGCTTTTTTTAGGGGCAACTCTGCTGAAAGTGACTGTCGGAATGCACCACCAGAGCTCAATGCTACTCCAGACTCTGTGCATATATCCAGCACTCCAGAAGGAGCCTCCAGGAGAGACCTCTCCATCCATGAGGAATAAAAATGTAAACCGTTACTAAATTTACCCGTGCACAAAGGTTGCAAAGTCCTTTCAGCTCGATAGCCGCTTGTCAGAAGAAGGCAACCGGAAAAAAAGGTTCCCGGTGGGGAATTGATGAATGCTGAATGTGGTCCTACCCAGGGAGTTGCAGCAGTTGCCCTAAACGTGAAGCATTTTTTATGCTATTGCAACAACAAGGCAACACAGCACTGAATGATGCTGAATTCAGATATCTGTAGCCAGTTCCTAGAGATACAAGGTAGCAAGTACCCAGGTAGCAGAAATTTGCTAGCACATCTATGATTAGCTGGCCAAAGACCAGAAATAACTGGCCATGGGCCACCTTCCATTTGCTCAACAGTTCTTGGGTGGATTGCTTGGTGGCATGCCACAAAGGTGCAACGCGTTATTCACCTGTAGGTATTCACCTGGACTGGGTTCCGTTTCGCTGCTTTCCTTTTTATAACAACATTGTAATGAAGCTTTTAAGGCTATCCTAGTTGCTGAACATATGTACGAGTACAGGTGCTTAGCTGGCAGATATGCAAATTACACATACACTATATGTCCAAATGTTTGTGGACACCCCTTGTAATGAGTGAAACTGCTTTAAGTTGCAACCATTGCTGAGCAGTGGAACTGTGTTCTCTGGAATGATGGTTGGTGCTCCATCCAATACTTTTGGGATAAGTTGGGAAGTTGGGGAGAATGAGGTGGGGTGGTGATCTTCCAGCATCCTGATCTTACTAACGCTCTTGTCACTGAATGTAATTAAATCCTCATCCAAAAGCTAGTTGGGACAGTTGGGACGCCCGTGCCAGCCAACATCACACTGAAGTTATATCTGGAGAGACAGAGCCATCTACCACCCCAGAGAGAGCAAGGCCAATTGTGCTCTCTCTGGCTCCGGCTGGTGGTGACAGGCAGCATGACCCCAGGATAAACTCTTTTAAATACCCCTTGATTTCAGAAGAAACAAAAATGAGCAGGTGTCCTAATACTTTTGTCCATACAATGTATGTCCCGCAAGCTATGCCCAGAACCAGTAGCTACTAGGTTCAAGTGGCAGAAGGAGCCATCAATGAGCTCAGGACAGTAAGACAGACTGCGGAGGCATGTTACTGCCACATGAGGCTACTTTTCCTGTTGGGACTTTTCATACATAAACATCTAACCTTGAGACTTGCAATACCACTATTCTTTTGGTGTAATGTTCTTTCATCATGCGTTCAAGGCTCGTGCCTCTGTCTAGCCACTGTGTCTACTGTCATTGTTAAAAAAAGCTTCCAAACAAGCCGGCTTTGAATCACTGCTGCGCCTGGTTTCAAAAGGTTAGCGATACATTCAGACAAAACTAGGCGACACTAGTTGCTCAAACTGGAAATATGTAATAAGCCACACACACACCAGTATCTCCACATACTGTACTTTCAAATGCAAAGGCAATAGGGATTGGGCGGGTTGAAAGTGACTATTATTTTAAACTATATAATATTATAGTTACATTATAGTTTATTTATTGAGCCAGATTATCCAACAGTATGTGTTTGTCAGTAAAAGTATGTGAACCCTTGCTTTCAGTAACTGGTGTGACCCCCATAAGCATCAGTGAGTTCAACTACCGTTTTGAGGAACTGGCGATCATTTCTACACAATGCGTTTAAGGACTTTTTGCCCATTCATCCTTACAAAACTGCTTGAACTCAACGATGACCGACACCGAGCTTCCTTGAATGAACTGCTCTTTTCAGGCCCTTCCACAGCATTTCTATTGTGGTATGGTCTGGACTGACTTGCCCATTCCAGAATGTTGAATTTCTCCTGCTTTGACAATTTCTTTGTGGACTTGCTTGTGCGCTAAGGGCTCTTCTTGCTGCATGACCCACTTATGGTTAAGCTTTAGGTCGCAGCCAGATTCTCTGACATTCTGCTATAGGATTTGCTGGTACAATCCAGAATTCATAGATTAATCAAATAGCAGCAAGTCATACTGGACCCGAGGCAGCAAAGCAGCTGCAAACCATGATACTGCATCGCCCATATGCCCATGCAGCAGTTGGGATGCAGTTTTAGGTTTTCGCCAAACCTTCATTTGGTAAAAATGATAAATTGATCAACTTTTCCAGCCTGGTGAGCTTTGATCCTTTGGAATCTCTTTTGGTTGATGCAAGGCTTGCTTCCATAAATGTGTGTGGTGAAACACACCAATTTCAGCTTGATAGTGAAGACCCAGGGTTCAGCTTTCTAGCAGTGCTGTATATACAGTAGAGCCTTTTCCTCTGAGAGTGCACCTCAGAGAGGGGGGATGCCGTATCTGATACTTGACACATAGGGCCCGTCTACACCTGGCATTAACATGCCTTTTTGGTGACCTTTTCACTATTTTGATTGTAATCTGATCACTAAAACCACATTGGAAGGTGGACAGAGACGGATCTCGTCCACATAAGTGTAACACAAGTGTAAACGGAATGTGAGTAATAATTACTGTGCCTATCTCCCTCTCCTTTCCTCTCTCATGTGTGTGTGTTTGTGCTTCTGGTAGATGAGAGCAGTATTACAGAGTTTGCTCCCTTGTGGTTTAAATAGTCTGTCGCATTTTTAGATACAGATGTTACGGAAATGTGAGAACCATCTGTTGTTCCATCTCATTGTAGAACCCCTACTGTTCCTCTAAACTGCTCACAGTCTCCCAGAGCAGGGCGGTATTGATGAAAGGCCGTTGATTACAGGAAGCAAAACGGAAATGATGGACGAGTTGGTGTGTTTTAACAATGGGAAAGCAAAATTGGATCTCATCTGGTCATGCTGGGGTCACATTTTAATGACTAGTGTGAACAGAATCCAGTCAAAGTAGATCCAGATACCAAAACTCATCACTCTGTTAATGCCAGGTGTAAACAAGCCCATAGGCTTTCAGTTATTCTCGGCCGTGCAGTATCTATTCAGATATCTACAGTATATCTCAGCATGCCTCAGAAAAGAAATGGTTTGCTGTGCTTTCTCAAGGATCATGTTTTCTGTTCATGTCAAGTTGTTTGATGTGTGCAGTCTGAACACTGAGCAAATGTTAACAATCTTCATAACTGGTATAATTGTGCTTATTTTTAGTGAAGGCCACAATTAGTTGTTTTGCTTTATTGATATTTACAACTAATCTGTTTGCCTGAAGCCAACTTGATAATGTAACATTAATGAACCACATTGACAAACTTCATATCTGCATTCATTGAGTATTCATTGCCGCTGTTTATCAGTCTTATTATTGTATCATTATAGAATTGTTGTTGTTGGGGTTTTTTTGCCTTCAGCTGTGCAGCCATGCACTAAATGAGAATACGGTCTAGAGCTGAGGCAGCAGTCTTGTTTTGGAATGCAGTGTGGTAAACATTCATTTGGTAAAACTGATAAAAAAAAGCCTTCAATCCTATAGAATTTCTTTCGGAATGTTTGATGCAGGGTTTGCCTTCATGAGATGAGAATACGGTCTAAAATGAGAATTCTCCTAAATGAGAATACAGTCTAGAGCTGAGAAAAAGTGTCCAGAGGCACGTGACTCTGAAATTCTCTTGTTCCGCTGTTGTCTATCTGGCATTAAGTCTAACAGCCAGTGAACAGACTTCTATGAATTGTATGTCAGGGTTGATCCTGCCACTTACCACCAGTAAGCTAAGTAAAAAGTGTTGTGTAGGTTGACTGAGGTTCCACTGGAGCTCTGATTCTATGGTCCTGATGGGCATTTCATGATCATATTTAGTTCAGACTTCGCTCATGTAGGTTATTTTTTTTACAGCCAATATGTGACCCTGGAAATCCTTCTATTAAGAGTCAGGTTTTGACACAAGTTCTCTGAAGTTCTCTGTGCAGGTTGTTCTGGTTGGTTGTGGCGATGGCTAACCATTACAGGAGAAAACAGCCTTTCTCAGGGCTCCTTTAGAAGAATGGGGCTTCACATGAATGACGAAATATAACATTAAACTCACTGAGACAACAGTTTTCATTTGGAATTTCTGTTAATGAAAAGCTCTTCAAATACCTTATGGGAAAGTCTGCCCATTTGGTGGCAATCTCAGAAATGCCCTTGGGCAGTTATATCTAGCATCCCAAGGCAGGGCTTCGCTTGACTTGAATGGGCATAAGCAGAGCTATAAAACTGAGACTGGAAGCTAAGGTATCATTTAAACAAAAAAGTGAAATAATTTAACTGAGATAAAATAGATATTTCAGGTTTGTTGGATATTACACATACAATGCAGCAGGTTAACTGGCTCTGTTGGTTGATATATGGCACATCTCTTAATGTATATCATGTTGAGGAGCGTTGTATATCATTCATATTTCAGGCAATGGCAGTGGCATATCTTCTCTTACTATTTAATATCTCTGCAGAGAAACAGCAAAACATAAAAACATAATACACACATTGTACATTATAATTTACAGAAATATATATATATATATATATATATATATATATATAGAGAGAGAGAGAGAGAGAGAGATAGATCGATAGATAGATAGATAGATAGATATAGATATAGATATATATTCTTATTTTATTTATTTTTTATACTGAATGTATAGAATCTTATTTTAGGTTATTTACCATCTTGATTGATAATTTTTTCTACCTTCATATATTATTTTATTTGTGTCAAAATAATCATTATTTTTGGAAGACAGGTTCAGCTGTTTAGAAGCTATTTGCATTGTAGGCTTTGCAACACCTGGCTTCTGTAAATACCACTGGAAAGACATCTGAGTCAGCATATTTCACTGCAAACCACTCCTAATTACTCCTAATGACTTTATGTCTTTACAATTAAATTATTCAGAAAGGGTAAAAAAGTTTCCATTGCTGTTTTCCATCCTGTTATGTTTACACTGTATATGGTTATGTATATATTATAATTACATGCAATGCTTTTGCAGGTAGGCTTAATAGTGGGAACAGCCACCCTTAGCTCAGGTTAGCTCTGGCATCTACAGCCCATGGAGGCACGCAATGTGCCAGTAGTCCATCATCTGTATACCTTCACTTCACTAAGTTAGCGGTTTCTGTGATGCTACCACCTTTCATCCAGTACCATGCCCTTTTGGACATTAGTCAAATTAGGTCCTTTGCACCCTGTCCCGTGGATTCTGTGATGTCCCCTGGCAGGGGTTTATTCCAAACCAGGATTGGTCATAAAATTGTGATACGACTGTGGCAAAGCTAACTTTGTGAGATGTATTTATTATATATTTTTTAAAAAAGGACTCAAAAAAAAAGGACTAAAAAAGTTTGACTATATTTCTAAAGACAAACTGTGGACAAACAAAGTTCTATCGGTATGTCTCTGTCCTCAGCAGGTAGCTTGCAAAGATCCTGACAACCTGTCCCCAAACATCAAGTTTAGTCGTGCTCTGTTCTTCTTTGTTGCTCTGAGAAATCGACATCGTCTTCTGCAGGAACCTAGATAGAGCCCTGCCAGATCCTCCCAAAACGTTCAGTGATCCTCAGATGAGTTACGTGGGGTGATGCTTTCAGAAAAACAGGACCCAGATCAGCATCAGCAGAACTCTTCTCATAAAATGAGAGTTTTTTTTATATATTTTATGTATTTGTTGTGTCTGTCTTACATCTTTACACAAATACAACTTCAGCACAGACACAGACACCAGCCAACTGTATTTATCAATAATACCAAGCTGGCAATACATGCTAGATACACCACACCTATCACCTTGCTTTATATAAAAATCTCAATAAACAAAACAATAGAAATGGTCCAAAACTGCCCGGAATAAAGGCATTGCCACAACAGCAGAGAGTAAAAACAGCGCAGTTCTCACCCTACGTTTAGAGATCCTACGGATACAATTATGGCATTAAGGCCAGTCTTAAAGAGTGAATCATGTAGCTTACCACAGAGGACATATGCCACTGGAGGGCAGTTTTATTAGTGGGAACTGGATTTGACATGTGACTGTGAATGATTCTCAACACCCATCACGGCATATAGAAACACAGCTGAAAGGAAGAATATCACGTTACACTCCTCACATGTGATTAGTTTAAATGTTAACAACATGCCATATGTGACACTGAAGGACATGCAATAATAAAGCGATTTCGGATTAATGGGATTCATTCAAAAAGCAGATAAATAATGCAGATTGAGATTCACTCATGCTAATAGAGCAGCAGTGGAGCTTAAATTAGTAATGCTGGCAAAATCGGAGAGCAAGGAGCACGTAAGTCAGCGTTTCATCGGCTCTAGCGGGGAGACCGTGTTCTAATTACAGTTATAAAAGAATAAGAGCACCTTGTAAGTGCTGTTATTTCTAATCGGAGGACATTCTCTTAAAATGTCAGTGAATACAAAACAGATTTCTTTCTGGGCTTTAATTGAGGGGGTTGTTATGTAGGCATACGATGTCTCATCTTGTGAACAACTGCTGTACATTTATAGGCACTTAAATCCACTTTAAATGGGGGGGGGATCCCTTTCTACAGGATCGAGCATTGATCACCTTTCCTCTAGCAGCACCGGTCACCACGGACCCCGTCCTCTGATGTACTGTTAAAACAGAAGACACAAGGTTCTGCTTACACTAATTTGACAATTTGCTATGTCAGAATCCCCTTCTAAATGCCTTTCAGAACCACAGAGCACTTTAAAGAACCCAGCTTTTAATGTTTGGAGATAGAGACAGTACCTTCTGGATCTGGAGAGGCTTTGGTCAGAATCACAAAGCCTGTTAAATCCAGTGACAGAGGGAGATCAATATGCACTTAAAGGGTTTATGGTTGTCCTTTGAGGTTGATATGCTGTCTGAATGCATTTGCATTGCATTGTGCTGAGATGTGCGTGCCGAGTCGGAGCCAACACTCAGTTGTCATTATGTGGATCAGCCTCGACCCTGAGTTTAAACGTGTGATCGGTGCTGAAGAGACAAGCTCAGAATAGTATTCTTCGTTAATGGATTCTGTGGAGAGCGCTGGTCAGGGAATATAGGCTATGGAAGGTGCACCACGAAGATTATGCCTGAATTGACAGTTGATCTATGCATGCTCAGAGACAATCATTCATAGAAGCTGTTGCGTCATTGGACAAGTCATACAGAATGCTAGCAAATATCCCATTCAACATAATGGGAAATTACAGCACATTTTTCATTCCTTTATTTTTGTCACACGATCTCATGTATGTAGAGAAGGCCACGCTGTGGAGATCAGATAAAAGTTTTAGGACGCCTGCTCATTTGTCAGGGTTTTTAAATAAGAGCTGACAAAAACCCTTTCTGAAGGCCTTTCAGAACCACAGATGTACACTATAAAGACAAAAGTATTGGGACACCTGAAATCAAGGGTTTTAAAAAAGAGTTTATTCTGCTTTCTTTGGAGTAACTGTCGCTACTGTCCAGGGAAGAAGGCTTCTTACCAGATTTTGGAGGTGCATTGCTGTGAGGATTTGATTGCTTTCAGCGACAGGTGATCACCACTCCACCTCATCCCCAACGCCCCAACTCATCCCAAAAGTCATCTGTAGCCTTGCCCTCTTATTGTTTGCCCCAGGCGTTCCTCAGTTCTTTTTGTGCATTGTGGATTTTCTTTTGTTGATGTTCGTGTTTTGGTTTTGTGTATGTCAAGGTTTGTTTTTTCTGATCCCCACTTCTGCAGCATTCTTAGCTTCAATATTTTATTCAGGGTTTTCTTTGTTTCTATCCTGTTTACCTTCATAATTTTTCAGTCTATATCAAGCTGTCACGGACTTGCATCCTATATCCAAGCTTGGTTTCCTCCGTACGATATGGATCATTCTGCCTTTTTTTTCTTTGAGATCATCTGAAAATCAGTAGCCCTGCATACACAACACTGAACACACGCTACATGTGCTCTATGCTGATAAGTGTGTAATACTGCATTATTTATCACCCGTTCATGGTCTCTCTCTGTCTTTCTCTCCACGAACTTCATCTCGATCATGATGAGATTTGCCCCCTGCTGGCACACCATGCCCATCTGTGCATTACACAAATGCACAGTCTGCAAGTAAGTAATGCAAGTCAAATGAAGTGATTAGCTTAACTGGTAGAAATCTATAGGACGCTGTCATTAGGTTGCCACTATATTAGACTGATTATTTATTTATTTATTTATTTATTTATTTTCTTCCAATCAGTTGATTGGCACGCTGAAAGAAAGTAAGCACATCCCTTACTGTCGCATTTTCAAACTCCAAATACAAATGAGTTTGATGGCAGTTGTAGTTTTGCTGTCAGTATGAGGTTTTGTGCCAACATGCATAGATAGAGTACAGCGAACGTTGGCGTCCATTGTTAGACAGGAGCGTTGTGCCTAGTTTCAAGGTCTTCTCCATCTTCTTACACATTTCCAAGTAGGTTAAGAATATCAAAGAAGAAACTCCCTTGCTCCGTCAGATTTTGCACTTGACAGGCACGCCGAAATTCAAAAAGACGCATATCATCTTGCAATCCTAAGAGAAATAACCTGAAACATTGAAGTTTTTTTTCCACTTTCCCTCCTTTTTTTTGAAGTTAGGTGTTTGAACTTGAAAGGAACAGAGGCAGAGTTGGATGTGCTGGGCGTACAGTTCATCTGCTGGGACACTAAAAGACTTGGGAGACTTGCAGTTGGGAGACACAGAAAATGGGCTTCTTCTGTGGTGGAGATTTTTTTTTTTTTTTTTTTGGCTGTGTCCCTCTCATCCTTGGAAAGGAGAAGTGGGCATTCAAATTGATTATGCCATGCCCCCAGCCTTGAGCAGCTCATCCAACTTGCCTCTACACAGCAGAAGTGAGCCCACCATTGAGACTGAGTTTAAGACCCACTGGTGCTGTGCGCCTGATATGGAGTGTGTGTCTGAGCGAGTCCAATTGATACACACTCTGTGTCCAATTATTACAGAATGAACTGCACATTATGCATTACGCCGAGTAATTCTGCACTCCACTGCCGTATGCATACAAATCCCCCATTGCATATTATTGTTTTAACCCTTAGAGGTTGAGAGATTTTCCTTTCAAATTGGCAGAACTGTGCAACTGTAATTGTCACTAATTTTATAGTTAATTACATGACCTTATGCAGTGAATTTACTCATTTACCTTCCATTTGTGTTGAGTGTCAACAGTTTGGAGTCTGCTTTCAAATGGTTCTGTTTGTTTCAATGTCAAGCAAGGACAGAAAGCTAGTAAATATGTATGAGTGTTTACCAAACTGCAAGAGAAAAGCCTGTAAATGCCACATTCTTAAAAAGGCCAGATTTGTCATGATGTTAAGAGTAGGGATGCGCCAATCCAACTTTTTCTGTTCCGATACGATGCCAATACACAGATCTGATACTATTGCTGAATTAATGAACATTCATCTCACCATGTGGGGACGACTTAAGGCATCAGGATTATTTTTATTCATATACAATCCAGCTATTTTGTTAGTATCGGGAGCAATATCCAGTCCTAGTATCGGATCAGTGCATTTCTAGTTAAGAGCAAATAACATTATGTAAACACACTTGCCCATTTATAAATGAGGACTTTCAGTGTTTTAGCATTTGTGAGGCACTATCACTCTTTTCCTGCATTCACTGTTAACTGACACACTGTTAACAGTTCATAAAAGAACACCGTCCCACAAAAAATTGCAACCTGGATGAACATGATGGTACATCACAGAAAGCTGTTACCAATATCTAATTTAATAATTGTATTTTTGATGTGTGTGGATTGAGTATCATAGCAAACATCACAACTGCAATTCGGATGAGCAACAGATTGGCTTTTACCAAGGTCATATTAAAAGCTACATGGTTAGGAGAGTTTGCTACACTGTTCATCTCCACTGGGATTTTGTAAACTGGTTTCCTAGACATGAATTAAGCCCAGTCTTGGAATAAACAGCAGTAAATCACCAGTGTATTTTTTTCACTCTAGGCTTGGATTTACATTGGTCTAGGAAACCAACCACATTTGTGTAGCAATAACCATGACTACACTGTCCTAGACAGACATTAAGCCTAGTCATGGACTAGATTTTCCTTCAAACACAACATCCCCCTTCAAAACGCAGTCCACTCCAGGACTCCCAGTACAAGAAACCAGCCCCTAATAGTTACAACATGTTGATGTTGTGGTCATCATTGCTGGCTTAATTTTATGAATGCCTCAGATCCCAAAGCATGGCTCTTCTTTCTGACAGTTGGGATCAGTATCTGCATTGTCCTGAAGACTCATCTATGGGGTGGTCACTTTCATTGGCTCAAAGCATCCCTTCAAACAAGTGCCGGAGTTTGACTACGCAGCGTGTGTGTAAAAGCACAGCAGTCAGAGCCGCCGGCCGCCATAATCCGGCGTACAGGCAGAGCTCAGCCGAGAGGAACTGGGGCGAAGTGGATGTCAACTGTACTCTGTCATGATGGATGGCACTCACCTACGATGATGGATGACTTTCAGCTATTTTGTTTCCCTCCATGCTAAGTGGGTTACAGAAACAACAGGCTAGCTCCAGCGGCTTCTGAAGCTCCGCCCTGGCCTCATGAGTCGTGCCCTTGAAGGGTCGACGTCTGAGATGGAATCTGTTTGGAACGTGGCACCCATCAACACACCCGCACAGATTTCACTCGCGCTCCTTCTTCTCCTCGCCAACACAAAAAAGCCCCGTCTCTCTCTGATGAATAACAGCATTATCTTTTGTTTCGTCTTCTCGGCGCTGAATCAAAATAAACAGAGCTAATTAAACACGTGGAAAGCAATTAAAAATCCTCTATCAGCCGTGGACAGATTTGAGGGATTTGCCAGACACGCTTTATGCAGAAACCTTGTTTAATGTTCAAAGGTCTTTTGAGTTTTTGCGAATGCATTTCCGGAAATGCAGCACAAGCAATATTTTTTTTTTCTTGCTGACTTTGTGTATGAGTCTGTGGTAAACCTAAACATCTGGTAATAACTTCACTTTTTTTTAAACAGAAAGACCAGAAATACTCAATGACCCCAGGTACAATCACAGACTGTGTTGCCAAGACAAGGATCTACAAAGGCATTGATACATGAATGGGGAGACGAAGCTCCTTTGTTATTGGAATGTTAGAACATCCATTCATCTTCTTATCCACCTCACCCTCGTCAGGGTCGTTGCGGGTTTGGAGCATACCCAGAATTATTGGGTGCAAGGCAGGAATATCCTCTGGACAGGAGGCCAGGCCATCACAAGCTACAATGTTAGAACAGATATATTATATTATTTTAGATTATAGATACAAATATAGATATTACATTTGTCTTTTTCCCCAAATTCAGGAATCAGGGTACTTTATGTGATTGTTTTGATCTTTATGTTGCCTTTTGACTCACCCTTACTTACTAGCTCTGACATAGGATGATACAGTTCCAAAAAGTCAGTTCAGCAAATTTGCTAGAGCTTAGGGAGGTTTATGGGAGACCCTTTCCTGACTCCAACCCCATCAAACACTATCAGGATGAACTGGAATGGCGACTGGGACCCAGGCCTTATTGCCCAACATCAGTGCCAGACCTCACTCTTGCTGTTGTGGCTGGATGGAAGCAAATCCCTGCGGCCATGTTCCAGCAACAGCCTTTCCAGAAAATGTCGGAATGCCATATTAATGATGCTTTAGGAATGAGATGTTCAACAAGCACTTGTAGATGTGAAGTCCACAGAGTGTCCACAGATTTTTCGCCATCTAATGTATATTAAATATGGAACTCTACAACTGCTTTGAAACCCACACATATTTGGAATCTCTCCAAACACATGCTGGGAGACACTCGTTTGCTGGAGGGCCAACACATATTTACCACTCTGAAGATGTAGCAGTACATTCTCAATCATAATGAAATGCAGTGAGTATCATTTTGTCTTCCTCCAAAGTGGCTTTCCCTCGCGCAAAGGATAGAACAGTCTATTGTTTCTTGTTCTAAAGCCCAGCAAATCTCCATGTGACCGGTTTCCCAGAGATACTCTGTGAGCAGGGTGCTGCTTTACTAAGTGTACAGCCATGAATTGTTCACAACCTGTGGTGAGAGTGGATTCAGTTCATCTTGAAAGAGGAATGCGATTGTTTGTTGTAGTCGCAGTAGCGGTTGTTGTAGTCGATGTTGCTCAGACAGTGCATGTTCTCACTGTGCAGCGGCTAAGCACTCTCTTTTTCCGAACATGGAGAGCTTTAAATGACTCTATCCCAGCTTTGTCGGCAGGAACAGTGAAGCGCACAGTATTGCCGATGCACTACAAGCATTATGTGGGGCTCACACACAGCAGAAGGTTGGCACTTTTTTCTTATCCAGTACTGCAGTCATTTCTCCTAACATCCGGAGTCAAACCCTGCTTTATGTCACAGGCTGGGGAAGTCTTTCTGGTGTTTTTGTTTTTTTTATATATTTCTATTTTTTTCAGCAATGCACCCCCACTGTGCCCTTCTATCAAACAAGCCTCAGACCTGTCTGCAAACATAAAAACTAAATCACAAACTTGCATCCTGTGGAGCAGGAGCCAATAAAGCGGAATTCAGAGTGAACGAGTCTGCCACAGCGTTTAAATGATTGAGGCTAATTTATTTTAGAATCAGGACTGCAGGACTGGGAAATGATTGAGATGGTAGATGCACTTAAATAATGAGATAATGGGAAAGCTTTAGACACAAATCTCCACACAAATAAAAATGAAGGTGCTCAAAGGCTTACTTTGATCAATTTAATGGAATAGGTGCATTTCAGTGGAAGCACCAGGCTCATTACACAATGCCACTGGGAAGGTGCAGTTACGGGAAAAGCCAGGAGCCCTTTAGAAATTTTTATAGTATTTATTCATTTATTAATGGAGGGATTTTCTCCCCAGTGTCAAACACACCACAGTAAATTCAGAAACACCACAGCAAAATCAAACACACCACAGCAAAATCAAACACACCACAGTAAATTCAGAAACACCACAGCAAAATCAAACACACCACAGCAAAATCAAACACACCACAGTAAATTCAGAAACACCACAGCAAAATCAAAAACACCACAGCAAAATCAAACACACCACATCAAATTCAGAAACACCACAGCAAATTCAGAAACACCACAGCAAATTCGGAAACACCACAGTAAAATCAGAAACACCACAGCAAATTCGGAAACACCACAGTTAAATCAGAAACACCACAGCAAATTCAGAAACACCACAGAAAATTCAGAAACACCACAGTAAAATCAGAAACACCACAGCAAAATAAAACACACCACAGCTAAATCAGAAACACCACAGCAAATTCAGAAACAACACAGTAAATTCAGAAGCACCACAGTAAAATCAGAAACACCACAGTGAATTCAGAAACACCACAGTAAAATCAGAAACACCACAGTAAAATCAGAAACACCACAGCAAATTCAGAAACAACACAGCAAAATCAGAAACACCACAGCAAATTCAGAAACACCACAGCAAATTCAGAAACACCACAGCAAATTCAGAAACACCACAGTAAAATCAGAAACACCACAGTAAAATCAGAAACACCACAGCAAAATAAAACACACCACAGCAAAACCAGAAACAACACAGTAAATTCAGAAGCACCACAGTAAAATCAGAAACACCACAGTAAAATCAGAAACACCACAGCAAATTCAGAAACAACACAGTAAATTCAGAAGCACCACAGTAAAATCAGAAACACCACAGCAAATTCAGAAACACCACAGCAAATTCAGAAACACCACAGCAAATTCAGAAACACCACAGTAAAATCAGAAACACCACAGTAAAATCAGAAACACCACAGCAAATTCAGAAACACCACAGTAAAATCAGAAACACCACAGTAAAATCAGAAACACCACAGCAAAATAAAACACACCACAGCAAAACCAGAAACAACACAGTAAATTCAGAAGCACCACAGTAAATTCAGAAGCACCACAGTAAAATCAGAAACACCACAGTAAAATCAGAAACACCACAGCAAATTCAGAAGCACCACAGTAAAATCAGAAACACCACAGTAAATTCAGAAACACCACAGTAAATTCAGAAATGCCACAGCGAATTTGAAACCACAGCGAATTCAGAAACACCGCACATAAAAAAAACCACAGCAAATTTATAAAACACTACAGGCAATTTAAAAACACAGTAAATTAAAAATTACTAAAGCATATTCAAAAACACTGCAGTAATTTAAACACAGCAAGTTAAAAAATACCACAACAAATTCTATAACACTCAGAATTCACAGGATCCGGGGCCATTTGGGAGAGAAGTGTAACAGACGCCAGCACTGGCTAGCATCTCTCTGAGTGATGGAGGGAAAGAGAAGGCCATCATACCCACCCTAGAGAGCGAAGGCAATCATGCTCTCTTGGACTCCTGGCCATGGATGGCTGTGCTATCGCCAGGGATCAAACTCACAGGCTTTCGATGAAAGGGCCATCACACTCAGCCTCCCAGAGCCATTAAACATGCAGAAGAAGAAAGATATTACATGGTAGGGCTGATGTAAATGCCAAATAGAATATAAAATAGAAATTATATTATTATGACCTACTATTTTTAGACATGCTAATGCAGGTGTAGTGTTGAATGTTTTTGTGGGGTTTTTTTGGGGGGGGGGGTTGCACAGCAAATGGTCAGATTATCGGTCCATGTCCACTGAATCACTTGTTTATTGGGCTACACTCAAGGTGTCTTCACCAGATTTCTTGAAATCTAGTAACAGCTTTTATCTCATATAAGATATTACGGCGTGCTGTTTACATGACCCGTTAAATAATCTGGTAAATGCCAATGAGTAATTGGATTATTAGCGCACATGTAAACACACTAAAAGCCAGATGCATGTGTGAGTGCATGCAAAGTGGAAAATGTGCCTTGATGTGACCTCAGTAAGAGCTCACAGCATGTCTGAAATTTACATTTTACATTTACTGCATTTAACAAAGATACATCTAAGCTTAGATACTACTAAACATAACAGTCACTTCACTAAACCTGTAGTTAATCACACAAACTGTGCAGAGGACCACCAACTAACTGTGCTTAGGAGCCATCAATAAGCTCCTGATAAGTACCTTTACTGTCACTATACAACATGACAAAGTTATCTGAGTGCATATCTTAGCATAGAAAGCTGGGCTCAGAGTGCTGGGTCATCAATGCTATGGCATCCCTAGAGCAGAGAGGGTTAAAGACCTTGGGCTCAAGGGCCCAACAGTGGCAGTTTAGTTTGGTAAGGGTATTGAAACAGTAACCCTGTGATCAATAACACAACGACAACTGTAACTACTCTAGATCACTAACCACTGAGATCCCACTGCAAGGGGTCTCGCACATGTGGGGATCCCCAAAGTTGCTGCTGGTCGCCCAGACTTCAGTCAATTGAGCAGTGTTGAAACTGATCGGTTTTCTGTGTGATCATCCCATGTTTTGCTTGATCATCTCTCAGAAGTACATAGTCACTGTTGCACAAAAACCTTGTATCTCCAAAATGGTAACTTTACAGGAGTAGGAACTTTCAATGAAACTTAACTTTCAGTGGAAATTCTGGAGCATTTCTATTGGTCCATTCATCACGAAACTTGGACACAATATTAAATAATAAAATAACAGATTCAAATGATGGCAAAAAAGCAGAACCCAAGAGTAACAATATGCTTTGTATGCACGTGGCTCATAACCTGCATGACAAACAGACAGATCACCAGCCAGAACTCTGAAACAGTTGGTGTTCTGTAGTTTATAGCCACACCTCCTTCCCCATGGCAGACTAGGGTTCAATTCCCTGGGCTGGGAAGCATGCCCCACCAATAAGAGTCCTTGTAGACTACTATAAGGACTCTTACACTCCATTCACCTCCCTGTGTACCATGATTCAAACGGAAGTCACTCTGGTTAGGAGCGTCAGCCAAATGCCATTAATGTAAATGAAACCAGTAAAAAAAAAAACTTTTGCACATCAGTGCTTTAAGATCACTTGAAACTCTAAGATCACATTTCATGTTCATTCAGTCAGAGCGGTTCACATCAGTGGAACACTGAACATGAGCAGTGATCTGAGATTTGTGCTTGTATGTATAAAACTAGGCTAATTTGCAAAGGGGTTCAAGTAGTCTGGTACTAAGAAGCTTCGCCATACCATGAAGCATCTTAGAAAACTTTCTATCCTTAACGTCAATCTGCTGAGACTGAGCAATGCATGTTTTATCAGTGAGAATCTTGTGATGCAGGGGAATGTATTGATCACAAATCAAATGAGCATGCTTCATCGTGTTTTCTCAGTGCAGCTGATTCATACTTTATACTTCATAGTTCATACTCAGAGTTTACATGGAGAACTTGAGGTGCGCAAAAGAAGTGATAGTCAGGAGTGTGTATAATTATTATTGCCCAAATTTATTAAAGAAAAATATATAGGTCATTTCATATGAAAGCACATTTAATTACCCATTTGGGAATAAGATATATGGCAATACCAAGATTTAAAATATATGATATATCCTGATAGCTTACATACACTATATGGTGTTAATACTTCGGTGTGGTTCCCTTGGTCTGGACAAGAAAATGATACATAGATTTTAGCCCCGGTTTGCTTTGCAATCGAACCTAAAGGAGACATATGAAGCACCTATGACACACCCTATGAGGGTGAGGGTATTTAACTGCTGGATCTTTAAACCAGACTTTTTAAATCACAGCATCTTGATATCAGTATTAACCTACGATTATGATAATGTACACATGCTAATTTAGTCACAAAACAATGTTAATGTTAAAGCTGTAAAAATGTTATGTTACTGTGGCTGCTTCCCAATTCACACGTCTTTACTTTACTGAGATGACTACACTAACGAATGCTATTCTAATGGGGGCTAGTGTTATAACACTGAGTAGTGTGGTGGGGTTTGGTGTGGTTTGGAACACAGCCCAGTTAAAATAAAGGCGTCACAAATATTTCTATGACCCATATATAATGCATTTGCCTAATTCTGTATGATACCTACATATATGTATACAAAATATATTTACATATATTTAGCAATATATGCCAAATCCTTTATGATGATATGTGCGTATATGTGTTGTTAGCATTTAACTGTCTAATCGGCTTCATGCTAATCAGGGTCTGCTATCTTCTGTTGCTTGTCCATCAGTGGACACTGAGAAACTACTACTTTTAAAAGGTAATACTAGGATAACCCTGTACTTAGATGGCCTAGCCGCTGCTAGCGTTAACACTGAAGACCCACAGCACAGTGAGCACACGCTCCACTACCAACCCAGAGAAATACGCTCTCATTACTTGTTCCATTACTTGCTTATGGCTGCATTCGGTCACAGGCTTGATTTTCTATTTTTTATCAAAGTCCTTCACGCAGCGGCCCCACAACAACCTGGCAGCGGTGCTGGCACAATGGCTAATGTGATAAAAGTGCCGCAGAGGGGGCTGTCTTTTTGGACTCCGCCTGGCTCCGGGAGCAACGGGGCTGAACTAACACGAGCTGGTAGATAGGACGCAAACACCTGACACATCAGTTAACGCGCCTCTCAGCAGGACGCTGCTCCAAGCCTGCCACAGCCAATCACGTCTCACACAGACTGACCCCCAGCGCTGGCTCCTCCACTCCTATCATCTATCATTTACCAGCCTCATCTCACAAGTTGCACCTCTGCTAGGGACCACACTAAGCCCACCAGGCCTAAAAGACTCTAAAGGAATATGCAAGTAGGGATTTGATCAATCTGACTGTATATGCTTTGTATGAATAAGGCATAACTGTGTCTACGGCTGCCTTATGCTTTATTTTAACTACTTGTACATGTGTGCAAGCTTGCTGCTGTCTATAGCTCTATATACTGTGCATATATGGAAGTTAAGCCATATTTAGACAATACGTCTTCATGTTATATATTGTCACAGTATTGAGAGATAGAGGTAATATAACTAACCATGAAAAAAAAAAGAAATTTGAGATTTAAAGTCAAGTTAAAGTTAAATATTTTGTAAAATGTAAATAATAAAAGTGTAATTTTTCCTGAGGGAAAACTCTTTGGACACCTTATGTCCTTATAGCTGGTATTTCCACCTTTGGCTGAAATAATCTTTCTTATAAAGACATTTCTTATAAACGTCTGCAAATCTCTGACATCAGCTGGGAGATTCTGCATGGATCCCACTCCCACTCTTTCAGCTGTGTGAAGTTTTTAGACAGATGGTCTCACACTTATTATTGGAGGCTTCTTTAGTGGAACATGTGGGGAAAATCAAATGCAGGAAACAAGAACCAACTTGAGTAAAGGTATAAAATGTGACAAAGCTACCTCAACTGGGAGATTCTGCATAGTTCCTACTCCTCCATGCAGAATTCTTTCAGCTGTGTGATGTTTCAGCTGCAGTTTTTAGAGAGATGGTCTCACATTTTCCTCAAGTGCCATCTAATACAACAAAGAATTCGTAGTGAATTCTATGATGGAGAGCTTGCCAGGCCCTGCTGCTTCAAAGAAGCCCCAATCCATTTCCATTCTTCACAGTTGATATGGGGGTATTATGCTTAAATTCAGGTCTTTTGTTAATGTGCCCAAAATAATCTGTCCAAAGCACACTACTCCAGAAGTCCTGGTATTTGTCTAGATGTACTCTGGCAAATTTTAGTCTTGCCCTGATGGGTTTCCTTGTGCACCTCCCATAAAAATTCAACTTGTGCAGTCTTTTTCTTCAAAACTGACATCAGCTGTGGTGAGAGCTACCTGTAGGTCCTGTATTGACATTTTAGGATTGTCAGAGACTTCTTACTGCATATTGCAGTCTGCTCCTGCTCTTGCGGATTGAGCTTGCTACAATAACAAAACTGAAAAGTAAAAAAAATGATCATGTAAAAATAAAGGCAAATAAGGGAGGGCCTTTAGATGTGCAACTTGAGAAAAGGTAAAAATGGAACAGAGCTATCTTTCGTCCCTATTGATATGCTGGCCATGTTTCAGCACCTAATGTGTGTTGAGGTCTAGACCTCCTGATGGCTCATTTGCCTTGCCCCGTACTCCGATTTGGGCGAAGAGCAAACCTGCAGCAAAGTCAGCATCTTAATTAAACTGGTATTTAATTAAAAGAGCTAAGGTGTTTATATAATCTCTCCCTTCCTCAGATAGTGTGGAAAAGCAATTTAAAAGAGGATGGATGTTGCCATGTGGTTAAATAGCTGAATGCAAATCACCACCCAATTGGTGCGCTCTATTAGATAACATTATGGGATATTGGGCTTGATTGGATTGATTTAGCTGGAGAAGCTCTTAGCCATTTTTGAAGGCTCCCTCCTGAAAGTGTGAGCAGGTATTGTACCGAGCTCAATGGCACCCGCAATTATATGTAATTGTATCAACTTATATAATTATCTTTAAAATCAGAACATAAACTATAGCAGCATATGCCGGCATATGTCTGGCTGCACCAATACGGTTTGATGAGATTACACTAATGGAACAACATCTATCACCTGCACTTCACTAAAAAACATCTTAAATGAGAATTATTCAGGCTCTACAAGAAGCCATTTGTTCTTTCTCTCTACACTGCTGCACACGAAGTTAAGACTCCTCTAATCAGACCTTTTCTGTAAATTGAAACGAAGTCAGGGATTCTCTCTAATAGGCAATATGGAGCTCTGATGGGAAAGCTAAGGCCTGATAAGGCCTTATCTTTAGCCAATTTAATTTAAGTCCTGAGACAAAGTAGCTCAGCATGGAAAGCTTTGCAAATATTCCCCTTATTACAAGAAAGATGGACAGTTGATGGAAAAAAAGAGCATAATTTGCAGCTTAGTACAAAACCTGGTTAGAATAACGTGTCGGCAGAAAGTTGGCATTGATAACAACAGCCCTGCTGTCCACCGTGACTTTCAGCTTTTCCACTCTTTCAGCCCTGCTGTGTTGTGTTTTGAACACCAATATATTGGGAAACCAGCACCGGATTAGAATAAACTAGCATATCGTCACTGTCACGAAATTTGGACACAATGTAAAGAACAACTGCCAGATTCAAATGATATCAAAAGCTTAAAAATACCAAAAATGGAGATACAAGGTGCAAATGTATTGGGACACCTGCTTATTTGCTATGTCACTATGTCCAAAATCAAGTGTATTTAAAAATTTTATTATATTTAAGAGTTTAGGATGTGGTCAGGATGTTGGATGAGCACCACCCCACCTCATCCCCAACTTATCCCAAAAGTATTAAATGGATCATTCCAGAAAACACAGTTCCTCTGCTCCACAGCTTAAAGCTCGGGGGCCTTTTATCCCATACAGCCCACGCCTGGCATTAGGTATGGTGCCAATAGGTTCATGTTTATTTGCTCCAGAGAGTCCTATTCTGTGTGTGAATCCATTCATTAGAAGGGATGTCCACGAATATTTGCACATGTAATGTATGTTATGTTTTTGTACCCTAGTAGGGTGGTCAGCCAGCACCATGGCAGCACCAGCATATACCAGCATGTATTATGCTTTGAACATTAGTAAGCTGGTCAGCCACTACCACAGTAGCACCAAGACTGGCTTAGAACAGCATGGAATTAGTGGACAATGTCCAGTAAGTTCTCAAATTGGTTCTCAGGGAGCCACAATTGGCATTTCTACTCTATCCCTATGTGTCGTGGGTTGGGTTGGAGCAAAATTATGGAGAGATTTGGAGATGGCATGTGCTGTTTTAGCTACATACTGTAAGATATCAAATACAGTGAGTTCACACTACCAACATTAACACTTCTGGACAGTTATTAAGAGCAATATGTGGGCCGGGACTGTGTTGTATCGACATGCTACCTGGAACACCATGACCTTCACTTCCGACTTGAAGCACGTATTGAGCTTCACTTCTGGTTAGACGCTCTGGTTTGATGCAAGAGTTTTTAAGTGCCTCAGCTTACTGAGAGTTTCCACTTGAAATGTCTGTTTTGCTCCTCTACAGTGAGCAGGCAGAGGTGAGTGGTTGCGCATACATATACTCTACGGATCAGGAATGGCGGCTGAAGAGCACGGGGCAGGGCTTCCCCCCTGGCTCTGACAGTACAGAGAGGAGAACAGTGGAGAATGACAGTCAGGCAGAGCTGCCAGAACAACACCACGGTGCATTACGCATGGCTCAGGGTCAACTGCCTGATGTTCTACATCATATCATCATGAGTGGATGCAATCAGCCTTGCGAAAGGGCACAGGCATCAACTCACTGAAGCACAACGTCACAATTAGAGCGCCGCAGCCCGTCCTAAAAAGGCAAGCCAGGGAGTCGTAATTATCTTTCGAGAGTCGGTGTGTACGTGTGTGTTTGTGTCCGTCCCGTGTGTTTGGGTTGCGTCTCAGTGTATGCGGGTGAAAGCTTCTTGTGAGAGTTAATGTGTGTCATAGACATTTACCTCTGCCCTTCACAGTTCATTTCCTTCCCCATCTGTTTCTCATCCCCAGTCTCGCCGCTGTGGACTGATTATATTCCATAACAAAGTGAGAGACGCTCTTAATGCACACTCCCGCGTCCCCACCGAGAATCATTATCTGGACCCCCACGATAATCCAAAAGGTCAGACAGATTCCTCTAGACTGACATACCACTCCAGCGGGTCACTAAATCGTAAAGATTAATCTCTCCGCTCCATTGTCGACCACGACGGCCTCTTTTGTGGAGGAGTAAAAACGTTAGCGCATTAAAGCGCCTTCCTCTTGTCCTCCGCACAGATATGACTTGAAAGGCAGTTCTTTTGTACCGCTAATAGAATCCCTCAAAGTCAGCCAGAACTTAGCATGAATAATAATGATAATAATAACAGTTCTAATAATAAAGCAAACTTTTAAAGTTTCCATAGAGTGCATTAAGTCCATAGATATTTTAAGGTGTATAAATGGTACATATGTGGCTTTAGTTGGGGTGACACATGCCCAGATGCCATTTACAAGACTATTTACCACCCTGTTATTTTAACTCAGAATGAAACATGCTGATTATCCTTTTGCTTGCTTTAAAAAAAGTTGTTAGTGGTTTGTGCCACTAAGACGACTATAGCCTAGCCTAGCCTAACCTATATGGACACTGTGTGAATTGTGATGGCTTTGAGGAGGGAATGCAAAACTGTAAAAAGGAGAAATGAACCAGGGTTGAATTTCTGGGCCACTTCTCTTTTGCATTAGGAGATATAGTTGAATAGTTGAGTCATGAGGAACAGGAAGGCGTCAGGAAGTAGCTTTTGGAACATGAAATGGTAACTGGGAATACATTGGTTCGCGGGCAAGAGTTTTGTTTTGCATCTTCGAACAATGATGGCTGGCAGCCCTAGGTGTTCTCAGAGAGAGATAACTTGACAGCAGCAAGAATGTATTGTGACTCTTGCATGACCCCTTTTAAGGCTGTTTTTTCTTTGTTGGAGAAATTACAGGCCCTTGCACCATCCAGAAGTCTGATATAACTGCATCCACTGAATCTCTGTGGCTGTTAGTAACATAAGTTGCCAAATTATATATACTGTACATTGTAATATTGTAATGTACGTGTCTTCAACTTTATGTTTAATTATTTGGCTTATCGGAGTATTAAATTCTTACAAAAAACAATATATATGCCAAAATATATATTTAAAAAGTATTACATATATTTGAATATATGGAAGTTATGGAATATGTGGATTGGCCCTTTTTTCGAATGTGGGACAGATATTTCATATATGTATATATATATATATATATATATATATATATATATATATTTCAACATATGTAAACATACATGTTTATATATATATATATATTTAGCAATTTATGATCACAAAAACCATGTGTGCCAAAAGGACCAACAGAAGTAAAAAAAAAAAAAAGAAAACTTTGTAAGATGTTTTTATTCTGCATCAATTTAAAGCATATCTTTTGGTCTATTTATCAAGACATTCTGACACAATGTAAATAGCAATTACCAGGAAATATATTTACAGTATATCTAAAAATCATATATATATATATATATATACTTTGCATAATAGGAAAAGTGGATGGACTACTTGATAGGCTAGAAAATGTCTCCATATATATGGTAAAATTAATAAATAGATAAATAGAGTAGATAAATATATATTGTCACCAGGCATGGACTAGAGGAGAATAAAGCCCCCCAGTTTTGAACAGTAATAGTGGAAATGTGGTCTTTGGAATAATGGTGCTCCATCCAGTACTTTCGGGTTGGGGAGTTGGGGAGTTGGAGGTGGTGATCATCCAACATCCTTACCTCACTAATGCTCTTGATGCTGAATGCAAATTCTCACAGCAATGCTCCAAAATCTATTTGTTTTTAAACCCCTTGATCATATATAGTGTAGAAATGGATATATTTGGCAGCAAGTGAACAGTTCGTTCCTGAAAGTGATAAAGGTTTATAAAGCAGGAAAAATGGCCAAGCATGAGCCACTAGACGACTGGGTCAAATCATTTCCAAAACATCAGACAGGTCTTGTGGAGTTTTCTTGTATTCAGTGTTCAGTACATACAGAAAGGGGTCCAAGAAAGGACAACTGGTGAACCAACAACAGGGTCATGGGCACCTAAGGGTCATTGATTCACAACTTACAGGACTTTAAAAATCTGCTGCTCACGTCTTGGTGCCGGATACCACAGGAAGCCTTCAGAGGTCTTGTGGCGTCCATGCCTGTTGTGGTAGCAAGGGGAACCTACTCAACATCAGGCACTAATGTTATGACTGATGAGTGTTTATGTATATGTATTTTGAAGTATATGCCCAGTCCTCTATGATAATTGTTCATATATGGCCATACATCAGATTTCAGTATAGGACTACATTTATTTCAACTGCAAAATAGGATGGCCTGTCTATGCATGGAAAAACAGCTGCAAATCATAAATAAAAAATCTAAATGAATAGTAATGAGTGAATTGTCAGTGCTTCTTGAACCTCTGAACATATCACAGGTCTTATATTAAAATGTTATTTTTGATTAAATATGAAATATTTAATTTGATGGGGGGAAAAACAAGCAAGCTGCTGAACTGAAAATGGAAATAATTTTCCATTCAAGAAAGCAAACTGCTACCCAGAGATCTTATCTCCAGGCTAGACAGGCAACATTACTGCAAGCAAGCATAGCGAGCATCACTGTCGCTCTCTCTCTCTCTCTTCCTCTCTATACCGCTCTCTAGCTATCTAAGAGATAAATCTGTGTTATACGGCTGTTTTTGTTTGCTTGAATTACTTCATGAATTTTCATTCCGATGTTCCCCTCCTTTATACAGTATGTCATCAAAGCAGGCTGTAATTTTCCGCAACAGAGGGCCATTCAGATCCTTAGGGTTTGGAGTGGGAATTTGCATTTATAACTGTATATTTTTCCACTCATTTCCGCTACCTATTTTCACCTCCAGTGGGTGCAGATTACTTATTGTGAATTCTGGTTTGAATGTATGGCACCTGTTTTCAGTTTACAGTAAAGACAAAGAAAGCAGAGCTGTAAGAGAGGTTAAAGAGTATCTGCCCAGTTCAGTGTTCTGGCTCCGAACAGGCACAACAACACAAACACAAATCTGATTCAGATATCATTAAGACGGCTAATAAGAGAAATGTAAGTACTAGCAGTTGCATCTCACCGTGTTTGGACATACTGTCAATGTAAAGAGATTGTATTCCAAGGAACTTCATGGGGATTCAAACCTACCACCTGTAGGCCATAGGTTGAAGGTTCTAATCAGGCCAGCCAAAGAATTGTGAATCCATGTTCTCACTGGCGCCACTCATGACTGTAACATGGATGCTGTGGTTCCACTCCTTGCCGTTCTATAGAAAGACTACTTTCGTTGAGAAGCAGAGTGGATTTTTCCTCTGGATACCCAATTTGTATGTAAGTTCCACTACAACTCAGCTACTCTATGTAATGCATGGAAAGGGTGTGACACAGGTCCTCCAGATGGTCTCTGGCAGCAAAGGGTGTCCATTACTTCATCCCTAAGTGTAAGTGTAAGTTCTTACAATATAGCAGCAAACAATATTAGCACACTGGAGATGGAAAGATAGTTTAGAGGAGGGATTTTAATTGAAAATGGGCTCTTTTGTAGCAAAACATATGGGGATGGGCGGAGCTACACGTTATACTGCAAACAGCCAGCAGAGGTGCTAGACCTGTGGTTGCTTCACTTTTGAGAGACACTGGGCTGTCCATATTTTTTACAGGCATTTGCTCCAACATGCACAGATGTTTGTAGGAACTCCTTGCCGCTGTGCCTGGTGATCCTCACAAGCCTGCTCATTTCTCCTGCATCTAACACATGAACTACAAGACTACACCACTTTCCTTATATAGCACAGACTCTGATCCAATCAGATTCTCCATTTCAGAAAGGAGTGGGATTTTTCTAAACAGTGAAGCTAGCTCAAATTCTGATTTAGCGAGAGAACTGATGCACCTCCTTATGCAGTTATTATATTAAAGCTCAGCTCAGCAGTCTTTTCTCAGCCAAAGAACGTTGTCAGCCGCTGTTCCTCGTGTACACTTTTGGCCAAAATGTGCTAATGGCATATCATTCTTTTTTGTCTAGCTAAGCTCTTTCCAAAAAGTGACACATAGTTGTGTTTTACTAAAAAAAATAGTCCAGAACCCCTTAAAACTGACTGTGACCCCCTTTGTAGTCCATTTTTCTCCTGGTCCATTCAAAACGAAATGTTCATGCACGGTGCAAAGGGCAGCTGGAGTTGCTGGAAAAGAAATAAAGCAGAAGAAAACACAGTTCCGAGGCTTTGATATGACAGCACCAATATGAGAAGCCAATCTTTTACAATATGTTAAGCTCAGAGGGGAGTTTGACGTTTTTTCACAGCAGGTTCTGTTTTGATGTGTTGTCTGGGACCACCATTAGAGTGGCATTTCATTGTGTTCAAAGGAGACCTTTCTCTCTCCCCTCCATGTAACTCCCCATTAGTGCAGACCACTTAAATGGATTAAAAAACAGATCCTCAAATGATTCAAGCATCATAAGGTAATAAATCCAGAAGGGTTGCGATGCACAAAGTCGGTTCCACAGCTCGTTTGAGTTTCTTAGCACAGCGTAGGCCGCATGCTATGCCATAGAGAGAGTCAGCATAGGAAATGACTGGCGTGCTTGTTTTACGGGCAAGTTCCTCAAGGTTCTCTAAGAATATCTGTCTAAGTATGGCTCCTCTGGAATTGAATTAGCCTTTTGATCTGGTAATCAATTTTGAAAAAAGGGGGGGTAATATATTTCTACTTCCCGCCTTGAAGCAAATAAATCACTTCAGTTACTGGCAATTGGACGTCTGTGAGAACATTCATTTGCGTTGCTCTTCATTAGTTATGTAGGCCATGAGCTGCTCTATGAATCCCTGCTCTGTAAGATTTGGAGAAGCTTGCTCTACCCCGGTCACAAAGGAATAGTGGTTGTCATCGACTGTGTCCTAAAGCCCAGCTTCAGCAGATGGCATTAAAGTACCGTCGTGTAGCAATTTTACCTTAAAATAACAGCTCCAGGCTTGTCAACAAATGCATGTTTATAGCTGTTGACATGACGTGAAACGGGGTAATTAAGCCTTAGCCACAACTTAGAAAGACGTGGAAAGGTAATTAAGTCATAGCCACGACTTAGTAAGTTGTGGAAACAAGGTAATTAAGGTGTTAGAACAAGATAATTAAGTTGTAGCCATGACTTAGGTGTGGAAACAAGGTAATTAGGTCATAGCCACGACTTAGTAAGGCCTTTACTTAACTACCCCCTTCCCATGCCTTACTAAGTCGTTGCCACAAGGTATAAGGTAATTAAGTAATAGCCCTGACTTGTCATGGCCACATCTTATACCCCATGTCACCACCAGCACCACAAGGATGTCACCAGCAGGGCTTCCTAAAAAGACTCTTCTAATGTGGTCACTTTTAATTGGTCAGTGGGAAGTGGGAAACAGTGGGAAACATTCTGGTCAAGGTAAAATTGTGGAGGAAACAGACACAGTAAAGGCAGACCCATTGAAAACTCACAGTCCTGCTGTACAAACTCAGCATGAATCCCACAATTCTGTGGCAGTAAAAAAAAAGGCCTGCAGCCAATGAAAAGCCTTTTTGTCTTTTTCGGGTGCAGATTGGACACATTTTGCCTGGGTGTTATGTATGTAACTGGTGCATAAGCCTGAACATTTACTTTATGGCCTGTGTGTTTCCAAAGTCTTTCTCTCCCTTATGCATATGTATTGGAGGACAGGCTGGGCCAAACGTGGTGGATCACACAGAACATGGGTGGAGATATTGGAAGTGTGGCTGATTACAAATTCCACTCGATTTACTAACACTGGAGCAGTTCCTGGTGGTTTCGTTTGGATTTTCCTCGGCCTTTAAACCCAGGCATAGGTTCTCAAACCTTGTGTTGCTGAGAAGCTTGCTTTTACAATAGAAGTAGAAACAGCAGCTAGGTGGAGCTATATGTGAAAACATGCTAGCCACCTGTGGCCTTCAAACCCTGTACCCAAGAGCATGCAGTTAGCAGGCAGGTGGGGCTGTGTGCAGTTTATGTGATTAACGTTCAATTGACGAAGACTATAGACTGGGAGGCTTTTGACAATGGAGGCCTTGCTGGGATTTGAACTTATGATTGTCTCATGCTTGATAAGCAGGCAGTTAAACCGTAGGGCCACTCTAGAACCACAAAATTAAGTCCATTTACGTTTCCGTTCTTTCTTGCATACAGATGTGCATGATTACCTAGCTCTAGAGTGACACAACAGTCTAACTGCCTGCTTGTTAAGAAACAGGAGATCATAAGTTTGAGTCCTGTCAATACTGTAACCCTCCACAGTCAGTAGACTGAGTACGGAAAGCCACCCCATGTGAGTTCTAACCTGCAGATTGGACAGTGAACGGGTTTAGGCGGAGGAACACAGGCTAACATTTTTATTATAGCTGTCAGTGTTAACACTTTAACACACACAATTCATCGGCAAACTATTTTTAATGCAAATTATTAATCGCATCAAGTTTGATAATAATCATCATTAATCACAAAATATTGTTGTGATTAATGTGATTACATTTTTTCATTGATAGACGCCACAAATTCTGACACACTATTTAATTGGTTCATTTACTAATGTTTTTCAGGCTCAACTCAATTTGTACTGTTAACCAAACAGCGAGGCAGAACTAAGAAATGTGGCCTGCCTTTTTTACGTATATACTATTATTCAGCGTATATACATCTGGTCCCCAGTACTCATGTGGGGTGTTACTGTAAACAGGACCTGCTGTTATTCGGACACCCACAGCAAGTAAATATGTCGACAGTATAGGAGTGTGTGCTACCTTACTAGTTCTGTTCAGATGAAGAGACAAGGATGTATCATATGTTTACACAGTGAGGCTTGTCAAACTGCTGGTCTGCCCTGACAGCGGGTACAAGACAGCTTGGCTAGGCCGCACTGTTGCTACACCCACCTTTGCGGCAATGCTCAGAATGCAGCTCGCACTTGTGTCGTACTGTTAATCATATTGTAACACATTTTAGAGTTCAAAGACATGCAGAACTGGGTTGGCATAGTTGATTATAGTAGTAAAGCAGTAAGTATAGTAGTATAGGAGTAGACGAGTATGTAGATTCTGCATAAAAAAGGAGCTTTTTAATGGAAAAAATATTCATGGGTTCTTTGCTAATGCCTCCCCTACATAACACACACACACAACCGCAGGCTGTGATTAGTCATTTTACATGTTAGTCAAATGGCCTATATCACCACGGCTGTGTCCCAATTGTGTACTACACTTACTGTTGTAAGACTGTATATACTAATATTAGTGCAGGTTTGGCTGGGTAGTACACAAATTATTATCATACGAACTCATTTTGTACAACAGAAAGTGATGAAGAGTTGCTATGCCAACATACGTCATGGCAATTATTCCATCCGCTTTTCAGTTTTCTAATAACTGTTTCAGATGTAAGTAACTCCTCCCTCTCACATTGCATTGTGGGATAATAGTGTGCATCATAACCACACTCAAAACACCACCATGTCTCAGTATGCATCTTATATATTTGGGTATACTAAACTTTTTACACTTTACCTACACTACGTATATTACATACATACATACATTAGTATTAGTAATTAGTATGCAATTGGGATGCACCCCATGTAGCTTTAAAGGACAATTGGGGGTTTTTGCACCTGGGCTCCCCCTGCAGTTGTGGAGTGTAATTCATTTTCACATCACTGTCTTAAAATACAAATCGTGGTTTGAGCGCCCCCTCATGGACAGCTGTTCACATGTTTTTTTTATAGGCAAGCTGAGAGATACAGGACTGGCTAGGACAACATCTAAAGTGAAAGAAGCATGTGGACTGAGGCGGTAGAGTGCATATGGACTGAGGTAGTTCTCAAAAAAAGCTCCACCAATGTTAAACAATGATGATGAAACTATGATACGTATCAAGAAACAGGGGTACGATTCAATATATTGCGATACTGTAAGCAAGGCAATATATTGTGATTTTTTTATAGTACTGTAGTAGTATAAAAACATGCAATTTTCAGAATCCATACAATATTGCAAAACAATATCACAATACTCTTTATTATTTTCTTACATCCATAATTACAAGTCAGTGTAGCATGAAGCTGTTATTTTAAGGTATAAAATTGCTACATAATGTTGCTTTAAACCCATGTGAAGTTCCTAATTAGCATTGCATAACATAGATGACTAAACACTAATTAAACATAGCAGGCTAATGCTTAATATAACATTGGTTAGACGTTTCCGTCCTCACACTCCAGAATGAACAGACTCTTGCAGTTGTAGCACTTTCAAGTGTGTGTATAATTTTGACTGAAACACGCCACAAACCTTCAAAGCTCATAGCATACAGTTAATCTCTGCACTGATGTAGGCTTGCAAATAATGTGCTCATAAAACCAGGTGCGGGTGTTAATAATCTATATCTCTAGGGTACCCTCACATGTCAGGTTATCTTTTACAGCCTAAAGTGTTCATAAGCAGAAATATGTTCGTAGGCCCACTGCAGCCCATATAAATCATGACCTAAAGGCATTCATCCATTTGCATACAGGTAATGGAATATTCAAATGTGCCAGAGCACTTGTAGATGGAGCAGGTGAGTCAATAACGATGACACAAAGCCCTGAGAGGAACCGAGGTGATTAATGGGGAATGAATACGAGTCTCAGCAACCTTCCACACCGCGCTGGCCAGAAAAGTGGGTCAGACTCACAGGTTAACACTCCGCCAGAGCCGCAGAACACACAGCTCCTCTGCCTTTGAGATCCTAAAGTAAGAAACAGTAAGTGGCAGCGAGATCAAGGGGAGCAGTCGAACATTTTCTCTGTGCTGTGGGAGACAAGAGATCATCACCTTGCCCTCGTTTCTCTCAGCGCTGAGATCTGACTCACCTTTGGAAATGGGTTTATATTGTGCATGTACTCTCAGAACTTCAAGGCAACTTTTGGGGAGCGTTATGGAGGGAAAGTTCCACATCGCTAGAAGCAATTCTGTGGTTGAGAGAGCTTTTTGGTTAATAGAGTCAAGGTTGGATGGTTACTTTATCGATTACCTGTTCTCATGCAGCTTGTGACCTAACCCAAACGATTTCTGTCTTAAATAATCGGATTACTTTTGGATTAGGCGTATATACAGCTCTGTGCAAAAGCCTATGTACCGTGTTTTTTATTAGAATAAAAATAGAATAATAAGGCCTGGGGGTCACAAGTTCAAATCCTGAGCCATGCCACTTTGTCATTGGCCGCGCTGTCTTAGAGTACTCTTAAGTGATGTTGGCTGGCACATGCATCTGTAAGCTGGTGTGGTGGAGATGGAGAACCAGCACCCAGCGCTGCTGTATAGGTGGCAGGTCAGAGGAGGCTGTGGCTGGTTTTCCATGTATCAGAAGAGACATGTGTTAACCTCCTAGTGTCAGGAGCAAGTGGAGCTACAGATGGGTTAATTGACAATCAATCTTTTTTTTTTTATAAATAAGTGACTAAATAATAACAAAATGCTATTATTTTGCTATTATTATAATTGTCAATAAGCATCTTCTACATTTCAGCACACATTTAAGTGTATTTTTCCCAATATGTTAAATTAGAATAACAAATGATGTCACTGTTAAAAGTATAAGCTTTTTGAGAAACTTTTGGAGGTTCTTCAGTTGGAGGAGGACTGTGGAGGACTTCTTTGAAGAGGGTTCCTCAAAGCACTTTAAGAGGTTCCTTGAGGAACCTCCAAAGTTCCTCAAAGATCTTATACTTTTAACATTGACATAATTTATTATCCTAATTTAACATATTGGGAATGATGGGAATGGGCTAAAACATGGCATGAACAAAGGCTATGACACATTTTATTTGAAAATTATAAATAAATTGTGCTTTAAACATTAGCTGAATAATGTAACTGCCTTTGACTGCATCAGTCCACATCGGTTTGGATGTTGTTTGCTAGTCTAGATGTCCTGTAGCATACTTTGATGAGATTTCCTTGAGTTTTGTAACAAGGTTTCCTTTTTATGACTTTTCCATAAAAATTATGTCTGTGCAGGTAATGCTGCACAATGGAATAGTGCACCACATCTGTTGACTCAGCTCAACCATTCTGTTGGTTCTTACCAGCATATGAGTATTTATTTCTTCCAGATCTCAGCTCGGCTTCCACAGTTCCCCTGAACTGCCATTTTTTAACAATAACAAAAGCTTGGCTCTCTTCTCACAGCCTTCTTCTGCTTTGTGGGCATTTATTATTTATTTTCAGATTTATTATTTGTTTTCAGATCTTAGCATCAGCAGAAAGTTTGAAGAGTCAGGGTCTGAGACCTTTTAAAATATCTTAGGGTTTTCTTAAAAAAATTTTATGTTTGATTAGCCAAATAAGCTAATCTACTACTTCATTAACTCTCAAAAACGTAATAATAATTAATGTGAATCAAACTTTAATGCAATACAGTTACCTTTTATGTTTTATTGTGTCCTCATTACATAATACTACCATGCTATTAACTGTACTTGGGATCTCATTGTGAATGTATAATTCAATTAGCGATTCTTTCATTGTGTTAAATCCTCAGTTAATCGCCCAACAAAGTAACTACTGTACTGGCTTGATCCACAGCTCTTCCAATATTTTTACAGAGTGAAGGCTCAAAGATTGCCATGGTTCAGACTGTCTCTGTAAGAGCATCCTTCTAGATGTCAGGTAGAAAAAGAACCAAGAAAATGGCTCTATTTGGCATTAATGGCTTTTCAATAGCTGGCCCCAAACTGTCATCACAGCTTTAGGACATATCTTCAACAGTGAAGTACAGTGGCGATACAGGGACAATAAAACCTGGAATGATGTGGATTTGAGGGATTATCATTGTGCTAGTGCAGTCCCTTCACCGGATTCCTCTCAGAATTATTTCAGGATTATCATCCCGAGGTTCATCAGAGCTCGAGGCGCAGACGTCTGAGGAACCATTCAGGAGCCAAAGAGGTTTAGTCTTTAAATGCAAGCAGAAACATTGGTTTCACAACAAACTTCAGTTGCCCTTTGTTTAAGAGTGAGGAGTTTTAAGCTTGGCTTATGTGAGGCTAAATCTAGTGTGTTTTAAACCCATGACTATCTGTCTGGGTCTGTACATTGAGTATTTACAGCTAAGGCACTTACCTGCTCCAGTGAACTGACACTTTGTTATACGCACACGTTCAGAACATCTAATTCACTGTCACTGATGCTATTAGCGTGTTTGGCAGATAGCAAAAAGAAAGGGCCAGTCACATAACAGCGGCTTCCCTAGACAAAACTTGGAGCCATTTATCTGCTACATTTAAAAGGCCAGAAAACGAATAGGCCGGACCTAAGCGGCTTATATGCACTATTGGCTGTCTTGATTAGACAGGAATTAATTTTCACTGGGCAGTAGGTCTCGGCAGAACATCCTAGCGGTTTTCTTCTTTAAGACTGTCGAGGATCTCCAGACGGCAATTTAGCGCTTTAGCTCCTGTAGCCTTGCCGCTTCAGATATTACTGGAGCCGGTCGCTGGAGGCGCCGGCATTAAAGCGCAGCTCCTCCAGAGTGTCTCATTGGCCGCCGGTGTGGTAGCATGCAGATGAGGCCAGATGGCAGGAGGCCCCTGCTGAGGCCTTGTCAGGTGAGCACCAGAATCCTCAATGAGGGAGGGTGAAGAGTCGCCGGGAAGAGAGGGAGACAGGTACTGCCTCCGCTCAACTCAGCCGACCTGACAGCTAGTGGAGGGGGTGGTGGGGGGAGCTTGCTGGCGGGGAGATGTGAGGCCCCTGGACGCCGCAGCTCGTCTCTCTCTATTTGGTCTCGCAGCAGAACTAACAGGGGATGACTGGAGGAGCTGTGCAGCAGGGCCCTCACCGCACACTTGTGAAGAAGGGAATCAAAGGCTGGATGTGGAACGCTTGCAGAAACGCCTGAGATTTACAGCCCCCAGATTAAGATTTAACAGCTTTACTGATAGAGGAAGCTTTCCCATGCAGCTTATTTATGGTAGCAAAAATAGATGGCGAGTCAAAAGTTCCACTGTCGTATATTTCCAAGTGTGTCTGAAAATGTAATACCCTAAAACACCATACGAACCAAATCTGATATACGATCTTTGTCCCCCTCCAAACCTCCCCCCCTAGTTTCATCATCTAATGGAACGAAATGGCCAAGAATCTATTGTATCCCTTTAGATAATTGTGTTAGGTGCTCTTAATGGAGTACACAGAGGCTTAATGTGCTTTTCAGTACATGTTACTGGAGTCTCTAAGCAAACATATACATACACATTGTATCATGTGAGACCTACATTATCCAGACAGCTGTGGCTGATTTATTGAACCAGCTTAGGCTCTGAGATATGGTGTGGGACAATTTTTGCACTAGTATTTCAGATGTTATGGAAATGTCATGAAAAAACATCCAGACATCTTCTTAACAAATCTACCATGGTCAGGGTCCAGAGGTGGCAGACCATCGAATGAGAACAACCACACACAACTAGGGACAATTTAGCATAGCCAATTTACCTTGTGTTTTTGATAGCAAAGCTTTACAACAAGTGAATGTTCTCTAAACCTTCAAAGGTTCTTCACTCTCACACATCTCTGTTACAAACACTTGGTTCTTCTATGGCAGGAACTCAAATTACCTGGTGGCCACTACCTAGGCAAGGGGGCATGATCAGTCCAAGCTGTTCTTGTGATTCCTTTTGGAAGTAAATATCTGGAAAAACACCTAGTTACTGTGAAATTTCCACTATGCATGATATAGAAAAGAGTCCATCAATGGGACCACTGTGGAGAGAGTCAAGTTTCTTGGTACATCACTAGGGAACATACATGGACAGAAAACACCACACAGGTGGCAAAGAAGGCACAAAGCACCTCTTCTACCTCAGATGGCTGAGGAGCTTTGGTATGAACCCCCACATCCCTATGACATTCTAGAGAGTATTCTGATGGCCTGTATCACCACCTGGTACGGCAATGCGCTACTCTTGTTGGAAAGCTCTGCAGAGGATGGTGTGTACAGCCCAGCACATCATCGGGGTACAGCTGCCAAACCTTCGAGATTTTTTCTGCTGTCTGAGGCCATCCAGGAGGATTATTAAGGACTCTACCCACCTTAGCCACTGCCTGTTCTCACAGCTGGTAGCAGGTACAGAAGCATGGAGTCCAGAACCAGCTTGTGGTTCTGAAACAGCTTTTACCCCCAAGCAATTAGGCTGTCGAATGACCAGGAGAACAATGTATCAGTCCAGTTACACCTCCACCCCACACTCTGCACCCTGAGGAACTGTGACCAACTTCCATCACTTTTATGCCTCTCATCGAGTGCCAGCGAATAGGCACTGAATCCTCGTACTTGGATGCCCAGCTGATCAGAAATATCATCAGAAAACTCGCTGATCTGCTCGGCCACTGTGTTCACGGTCAAACGTGCAGGATACGAGCAGCCTGAAGCCCGCAGGCTTTCAAAAACTGTCTCTCTGTAAACGGCCTCCCTGCTTTCGTGATGAGCTCGCTCACCACACAGCTTGCCTCAACTGCTGCATCACTTTCCCTTTTCACACGATGAAAGTTGTTCTGCTGCAAGGACAGACCTCAGCGAAGCTGAGCGACATGTCTCTCCCCCTCCTCTCTCTCTCGTACCTAGCATACCGATCAACATGTTCAGTTGAGTAATGACGCTTGAGATTTAGTCAGAAACAATGCTTTTTGTGCCATGAATGGTGAGCTAGCACCTGTGCATAGCATGAGACGTGCTGCGAGCAGGCTGGGTTGATCCAGCTTGTTGCCTGGTGAAAATCACTGTAAAAAAAATATGAAAAAATACTGTTAGGAAAACGAAGTGATCGCCGTGGACCTAGACAAAAAATGTCATAAATGAAGAAAAAGGATTAAGGGTAAAAATAAAGGGTAAAAAAAGAATATTAAAATATGTCTCTTTAAGCCTAATTTATTTAAACGTGATTGGCCGTATGAAGCTGCCTCACAGGTCCGATGTGGCCCACGGGCCAGTATTTTGAGACCCCTGTTCTATGGAATCACACAAAGAACCCTTTGAAGCACCTTTATTTTTAAAAGTGCACAGCACTTTAGCTCCGTTGAGGAGTAGCCAACCAGAACAGACATTATTTGCATACACTACATGGACAAATGTTTTGGGACACACCTCTGAATCATTACATTCATGTATGTCATTCAGTCTCATTGCCACATGTGAATGAACTGAAGCGCCTAGCCATGAAATCTGCCTTTACACACATTAGTGAAACAATGGGTGGTTCTAAAGAGCTCACTGAACTCCAGCGTGGTGCTGAGTGTAATAGGAGCCATCATTGCAACAAGTAATAGTTTGTCCCTCCTAGACATTCCACCATCAATTGTGAGTAGTATGGAACACCACATAAAGTTACAAAGTGGTGTCGCAGAGTGCTGAGCTCAGAGAATAGTGTGTAAAAGTCTCCACTGCTGAGTCAATAACTGCAGAGCTCCAAACCTGCTGTGGGATGTGGGATGGGATGTCATAAAAGCTCCTGAAGGCGTAATGTGGGTGTCCCAATACTTTTGTCCGTATAGTGGCAGTTGTAAAGGAACAGCAGTTTAGAGTATGAGTCCAGCAAACTCAAATCCCTTAATTTGGAAGGCTCATTTATACTAATACTGAACTAATGCTGAATACCCATCCTTTTTTTGGCTTAAATGTGAGCCAAGATGCCACAGAGATGTGAGCAGTATATGATGGAAATCTGTTGAATGCTAAATGATGAGTTTTAACAATGAGCACTTAGAGCACATTCGCATTGTACCTGAAGTGGGCGAGAGCAGCATGATTGGCAGCATGATAATATGTCATTATCCCCTCACCACCTTCCAGTTGGCAGTTTACTGTTTATTCTTGGTACTTCCAGTCATTTGTTGCAAAAAAAAAAAGAAGAAATCAGACAGTCTATATGATCCTCTGGGAGCTGAGAGGATAGCATCTTTGTTTTCTGTACACCTGCACGATATATGATGCAGAATTATCATCTGATAAGAGATTACTGTCTATGATAATGTACAAACTTTCTGGAAGTGAAAGTTTTGAAGATGGCTACATTTTACTATTTGCTTCACGGCCCATATATGGAATCTACAGCCTGTTTGAAATCAGTTGTCACAAAAATCACATGTACACTATATGTCCTAATCTGTGTGGGCACCCCTTGTAAAGGGGTATAAAGACCCCCCAGCATTGAGCTGTTGAGCAGTGGATCTGTGTTCTCTAGAATGATGGCCGGTGCTCCATCCAATACTTTTGGGAGGAGTTGGAGAGTTGGGGATGATGAGGTGGGGTGGTGATCATCCTGACCTGAACATCATGACCTCACTAAAAAGCCCTTGTCGCTGAATGCAATCAGATCCTCACAGCAATGCTCCTCCAAAATCTAGTAGAACGCCTTCTTTTCCTGGACAGCAGAGACAGAGTTACTCCAACAAAAGCAGGACAAACTCTGTTTTCTATTACCATTGATTTCGAAAGAAACAATGCATGATGAGCAGGTGTCCCAATACTTTTGTCTATATAGTGTATCTGCATATCCAGCCTACAGCTGTTACAGCAGCACCACCACCAGTTCACACTGAAGTAACTGTCCATATACTGGCTCAATGCAGGGCAGCCAAATAGAACAGGTATCATTTACGTGTATGGATCTTAAATGATGAATATGGATGAATTACAAATATTTTATGCATAAATATCATACAGAATATAGCCTAACCAAAATAAGTTGTAAGACCTTCCCTTTTATTACACTAAATAAACCCTCATGAATGGTTTGTATATATTTACAGAATATGAATAATTACCTTGGATACACTGTACATTCCCATCAGCTGTTTGCTATAGCCCCTGGCTAGCTGAATGGGAGTAATACGAGGAAAAGTAGTCAGTTTTAATGTATGGCCTGCACTGAACATGTGGGCCAGGGCACTAGAACGGCGTCCCCTGCTGCAGATTTAGGCAGGGAATTTTCATTATTCAGGATTATTTTAACCAAAGGTGACTGCCCTTACATCTACTGGCCCTGCAATTAATCGAAAAGATTTCAAAGGGCAGTGAGGTAGATCCCCTGATATAGCCATCCACTTTATCTTAGCCAGCAGAGAAACTCTGCAGTGCAGACAATGATTTAGTGTCTGGGCTTAGAGAAAAGGTCACAGCTCTCTGTATCACTGCAGCGGACCCCCCTGAAAATACTCGCAGCCTCGGCTCCAGGCCCGTCTTCATGAACTATCTCCAAGCGGGAGTGATGATCTTGGATCAGCTTTCCCTTGCGGATACTGATCTTTCTGGAAAAAAGGAAAACTGTTCCAGAAACAGTAATAGTGCCTCAAAACGCCTTATAAATACAAGCCCAGACCAACCAGGCCGCCATGACTCTTGCGGGCCCTCCATATTTCATTGTCTTCAAAGCTTGAGCTTTTTTTTCCTTCTTTTTAACACTTCTACCTCTTTTAGCCTCTCGATTTTACACTTTCTCCATTGTGCAGGCATTAAAATTTGGACATATTCCACAGAACTTCAGAATCTATGGTAGTCTGACGTGTTGAATATTTCATGCCGCACTTCTGCAGCAACACGGCGAAGTCTTGGTCTTTCTTGCACCTCTTGATTTTTCACCCTGTTCCCGATGTAGAGATAACAGCTGAGTCATGGTCTTTGTCAAGGTTCGTTTTCAGCCACAGTGCTGTTGTCTTTTTCAGTGCTGACAGGATGTAGATGGTGTGAGGCATATCTGGACAGTGAAAGCTGAGACCTTAAATGCCCAACTCAGGCCTGTAGTGGTGACCCAAGTCTGTGGGTTCTCCTTACACCTCCTCATGACCAGAACAAGTCGTGGTTTCTCATATTAGTTATAGTGAGGATGACAACCACACATCTGTTCACCCAGGTGCATAAAACACACAATATATGACTAACAGAAGGTACTACAAGGAAACAGCCTTGTTTAGGTTGCCCCTTTGCAAATAAAGGAGTCTGATGTAATATGTGGCAACAGAAAAGTCCTATCTGTCAAAGAAAACATTTGAAATAGAGTTCATTTAATTAGTTTAATTAGAAATTTGTTTTGGGACTTGCCTCTCCCCCTTTATACCTTACCACCACTCCGTCACCTCCCTTTTAACCTCTAACCCAGTCCTAGAGTATCTCTCAGTCCTAGCACCACTGATCAGAGCAAAGTCTGGCCTTCTAGCTCAAAGCAGAAACCACCCGAACTCCAGCCCAAAGTTCTCCGGGTTCCCTCCCTCTCACAGTCATACATTCTCCTCCCACTCTATCACATGCTGATGGTATCGGGCATGGTCCGATTGCACCAAATTGTTTTATAATGTCACAAACGCCACCATATATGCAACATATCTGTGCCTCTTTAGCCTACAGCAGTTTAGAAAGGTATAAATCCCCCCAGCATTGAGCTGTGGAGCAGTGGAACTGCGTTCTCTGAAATGATGGTGTTGAAACCAACACTTTTGGCTAGTAGAAAGCCTTCTTCCCTGGACAGTACAAACAGTTACTCCAACATTTTTTGAATGCCCTTGATTTCAGAAGAAACTATGACTGAGCTGGTGTCCCAATACTTATCCAAAACGACCAGCAGTATAACTTCAGGATCCCTGTTTAAGAGTTAAGAAAGGTTGCTGAAGAAACGCTCACAGCTGTGTAAGTGTCAGCTTCAATTTCAGGCCATATCTGTTTAACATGCAAGAAGGGAAGTTTGTCTGAGGGATAATTTAGGATCGTCATCGACATTCATCATGCAGACCCCGTAAGGCTCCCTCAAGGCAAAGGCTGCTCACCAGAAGCAACACCAAGACGCATCAAGTGCTCTAATCAAACACCTCTCATCCATTCTATAGTGCTCTGGAGAATTTTTCACCCTGTTTGAAAAGGAATCGATTAGGTGTTTTGATATGGCTTTGAAATTGAATCGGTATGTTAGGCTTCTTATGAACAAATGTGGGACTGGGAATACCACTGGGGTGAGCGATGAAAATTGGATTGTCTATTTCGAATAGACGTGATAGTAAATCAAGCACTGTATTGCCACCACTCAATAGGTGGCAGGGATTCATGCAGATGTAATAATCCACTGACCAGGACTCTGCGTTAGCGAAAACAACACAGGAATAAATGTTCTTGGAGAAATTTGTTTTGAAGTGAACTCAACTGCACCTGAACAACAGTAAAAAGTTAATGAGCTCTGCTGGCAACGGCTCATCCAACTCAGTTATCACCGCTAGAGATCAAACATTTGTTCTTTAATTTGTTTCTTGATTGGTTTCTTATGATTGTTTAGTACTATTTTTACACTGAAGGAGAAGACGAATACTTCAGGCTTCCATAACAATTGATGTTCTCTCTGGTGCTGAAACTGAACAGGAACAATGGGCACAACGTTGAATATGTCTTGACTTTTCCAAAATATAGATCTTCTCAGGACGTGAGTAGCAGAGGAATAGAATACCATAAAAGATGAGAACACTGTGTTCTGTCTGCATAGAGATGTGGAGTGTGGTCAGATCTTCCCAGGTGGCTTTCTTCTCTAAGCGTACAGTGCTTAATTAGGTGTTTTCCTCTGGTTTTGACCAAAACTTTGTTTTTTTTACTTGTTTCTTCTCAGAATGAGAAGAAGAATACTTTAGTACCCCATAATATTTGTGCAAATACGACTAAAAAAAGGCCCTTTCAGGATTCGTACAATATATACTAAATATAATATATATAATAGTCAACCCACCCTCATGCGTTTAGCAGACGCTCTTCTCCAGAGCGACTTACAAAAGTGTTTCACTGTTTACTGAGAACATTTGCTTAGCTAGTTTGTATAGGCAAGATGTCCAAATGATACCACAAGCTAGTAAGCTTGTAAGCTTTAATTTGTGCAAGATAAGTGCTGATTTCAGTACTTCTAAAAGTGATGGGTCTTCAATCTGCGTTTAAAGACAGCAAGCGACTTCCAGCATTCAGACAGCCAGTTGAAGTTCGCTGCAGCACTTTAGGTGCCAGGACAGAAAAAATTCTGGATGCTTGTTTTCTGTGCATCTTAAATGATGGTGGGTCGAGCTGAGCCATACTTGAAGAACAAAGGGCTCTTGGTACGGATCAGATTTTGACCATTGCCATGAAGTATGGAGGGGATGGTCCATTCTTGGCTTTGCAGGCCAGTGCCAGGGTTTTGAATCTGATGCAGGCAGCACGGTCTGGATCAGTTGCAAGAGCCTGATAGTACGCATAAGAAGACCAACCAGAAGCAAGTTGCAGGAATCAAGCCTTGAAATGACGACTTGAGATTGACGAGCACCTTGGTGATCTCTCTAGAAAAAAAGTGTCAAATTCTCCGGATGTTGTAAAAGATGTTGTGTCGTGCCAGGTTTGCAACATTAGACAAGAACGATAACTGATCATCCACAACTACACCAAGAATAACCAGTGAGGTCTCAAAGAAGATAGCGATGATCATGGTAATGGCCTGTAGTTCCAGAGATACACAGCAGCTCGGTCCGGTCTTGCTGATGGTGAGTTTTAGGTGATGGGCTGTCATCCATGAGAAGACGTCAGTAAGACATGCTGAGATGCCAGTTGAAACCTGGGTGTTAGAGGGTGGGGAAGAAAGGATGAGTTGAGTGTCATCATCTTAAAAGTGATAAGAGAACCCATGCGAGGATATTACTTTACCAAGAGAGCAAGTGTACAGTGAGGGAAAAGGAGGGCCAAGCACCAAGCCTTGTGGGACACCGTGAACCTGAACACCTCAACCAAAACCTGAACTTAACCTGCTACACCTAAACCTAGTTCAAATATACTGTTGCCATTCTTATCAGCATAATAATTGTACTTTGGTTTTAAGCCGAATGCAAACAGATTGCTAGATTAAATTGTGTTCTGTGTTTTAGGGTTTATTGTTTATCCCATAAATGGAGTCTTGAGGCTTTCTTTGATGTGCAGTGATAAGGAACAGATTAAACACTGGCTAGTTTACAGCTAGCTATATAAGCATCGACTAGATCAGGTATCTATTTTGATGGTTGTATAGTGAGGAATCAGATTTTAGTGCTGCATACGAAGGGTCCTTTACTTTAGAACAGCCTTCAGTGACATACCGGCCGAGAGTTCCAAAGCCTTGCTCTCGTCTTCTTCAACTACATTCCCGACAGGATGTGTGTATTTGGCAAAACAGTGGCATCAATGGACGGGAGCTGTAGTGTAAATCATAAAATATCTATGAAATATTTTAGTGCAAATATGATGAATTTTGTGGGATACACTCAGTTGTGTATGTATGAATCTGAAGAGATGTTGTTGGAACTGGAACAATGGGCACAAAGTTGAATGTGTTCTAGCTTTTTTTTCAGGACGTGAGTAGCAGAGAAATAGAATAAAAACCATAAAAGATGAGAACACTGTGTTCTGTCTGCAGTGTGGAGTGTGGTCAGATCTTCCCAGGTGGCTTTCTTCTCTGAACTTGGGTGAAATGATTCGCAGAATAAAGCCTCGTTTCCAGTCATTTAGTGGTCGGCTGAATCAATACTGGGGTTTCAGAAGAGCTGGAGATGGATCCAGCCAATGAGGGAATGCCTGTTTTAGCATGCAGGGTCATTTAGTTTATTTAGAATGATGTCCTCAATTTGCTAATTATAGGGTCCTGATACTCCACCGGATTAATACATTTGGCTTCATTTATTACATACTGAGACCATTTCCTATTAAGATTTGCATCAGGAATGAGAAACATAACTAGCTGCCTAGTTCATTTGCATGAATCATGACACTGCCTGATGCACATAATAGTTAGCCGTTCTGATGGTGGCTGCAGTTATTCCGAGTGACAGCCTCTGCACTGTCTTTGTTTTCCATGGTAGGTTTGCAGATATTAATGTGTGCATGTTTTTCATTCGCTTGTCTGCAAGGAACTGTTAGCTGTCTCCTCATAGTCCTGTCAAAGATTGCACCAGCAGGCTTTAAACTGGGCCCTGGTGCCGTGCGTTTCCAGCACTGTCTGAGGCCTCATTACATGCTCTAGTTCACTGACTCTGAAAGCTCCCAGTCAATCGATGGGCTTCCTCTGAATAAGAAGCAGCACCCGAAGTGCTGCCCATTTGGTAGACGTAATGCTTTAAAGTCTCCAAAAGTGAGGTAAATAAGTTCCGGTGGAGTGACTGTTCAGTAAACTGAAAACTTTTCCTGGAGGTGCTGGAAGTCACTTGTTGCACTGATGACTGTACAAGTGGGTATTCCTCCAGAACCACTGCAGATATGGAACAGAACTGGAGCTCTCAGGGCCTCAGGCTTACTTTACATATCTCAAAGGAATACATATCCTAGACCTCTACCTTCTGAACTATAAATATAAGGAAATGTATATTTTTATATTCTTAAAATCAACCAGAAATCAAAGTGGACCTTTTTTTACCTTGCTAGTTCCTGTCCTGGGGGATATTTAGCATAATCCATTGGGTTCAATCAAAAGCCAATTTTGTCAATTTTTGTAGTGCAATGTGTAGCAGGTAAGAGCGGCCCAAATCTGATCTTTTTTGTCATATGTGACACAGGTGTATTATGTGTGTTATGTGTGTTATCTGTGTGGCAGTGTGAACAGCAAACAACACACTGAATCTGACATTTTCAGTTCCGATTTAGGCCACTTTGGCTGTGTTCACACTGCAGGCAAATCAAATTTGTTTCTTAAATCAGATTTGGTGAGATGACTGTCTGCACTGTTATCTGCAAGTGATCAGATTTGTGTGTCCAGACATCACAAACCTATCTGCATGGATTGCTGTGGGAACAACAGAGGCGCTAATGAGCTGCTTTCATATGTGGAAACAGGAAAGATGAAGCTCGCTCTGAATTTGACGTGTTGAGACGTTGCGAGTGATGCAAAAGAAACGCTGAAATCGTCAAGAGGGCAATCATATTCACATATTCACACATATGTTCTACTGAAATTCATTACATATCTGATACACGGAAATGCAACTCAATCTGAACAGCCAGATTGAACCTAATGTGAATTTTACCTAATGTGAATTTTACGACAGTCCAACTTGACATTTGCTAAGGAGAAGGGAAAATGGAAGACAACAGTGAGAGAGGTGATGTCTCGGTTTAAACTAAATTAGAAGGCACATATCACAACTGTTGGTTGGTTGAAACACGGCCACAGGAGGGCGCTACTGCAGCGTCAAAGGAAAACAGGCCGTAGCCAAATAGCGTGCTTTTAACAATGAGCTCAAACGCATTCTCGGTTATGTGTCCAGCTGGAACTCATTGATAGCTCCTAAGATGTTGGCATACATTAAATCGAAACCTCAAGTGAAGCACTGCTCTTTTGCGCATATGCATTCATTTAGGAGTGTGAACTGTTTAGACAAACGTCAGATATAGGTCATATAGGTTTGGTGACATAATCACATCTGGGACGCAGCTGTGTGAATGTAGCCTATATGTACTGATGTTTGACTGCCACAGTGTACCAATATCATCAAGTATTTTCTTCCTCACTGCTCCCACCAACTTCACCTATTATCAAGTAAGGCTTAAATGAATAAGAACTAAGTCTTGGTACAACCTCACCCTCCCGCCTTAGCTTTGCTTGTGCCAGTTGTTCTACTCTCCCCCTTCAGCGTTGGTGCCAGAGGTGCATCAGGAGCCAAGTAGTCCGCCATGGTTGATTGGAGACTGGCATCTGGATCTGACTTTGGCTTGTCTTGGTTCAATCATATCCCAGTGGATCCAATTAGTTATTTCTATTGGAATAATCTGCAATATCCTGTACATAGAGCTTGAACAGTAGAGCCTGTGTTGACCCTTATTGCTTTTTCTACAATTAATAATTAATAGTACCAATAATTAATAACAGCGGTATGACAGAGCTGCAGGTAGCATGTGTGCTGCACAGCTCTGGGGACTTTTGGATTTGTGGGTTCAGTCCTCACTCTGGGCTTTGACGTGGGGAATTTGATGTGATCTGCCTCTGACCTCTCAAAAACAATCACGGTAGACGAACTGGCTACCCGTGATGGACTGGCACTCTGTTGAATGGGTATTCCTGCCATGCAGCCAGTTATTCCAGGTTGGCTCCTGGATAGATAGAGGGGTAATTCTTAACATACTTCAACCAGTTTGGTTGATACACAGTGATAGTGTGTAATCTGTATCTTAATTGAAGGTATTATTCATATAGAAAGCAGTATCATATTTTTCCGGACTTGACGGCCCATTCGATTTGAGTCACGCCATTGATTCTCACGTTAGTTTCTCGTCTCTGCAGTTCATGTCTTACCGTAATCTGCCAACAAAACTCCTCTCTCCCAGCAGATGTAGCTAAGAGGCGATGTGTAGTGACCTTTGGAAAGAGCCTGACTCCCTAATGATCTCCTCATCACTCACACAGGAGAGAAACATTTCTATTCTTGAGTCAAGCGAGATAACAAGGCCCTGACTGGCGTCGGTGTGCTATACCTGTGGCTGAAATGTTGCCATTTTCTCTCTCAATCTCGGAGCGAGTGTATGGCCTCTGATTTTCTCAACAGCAGGCTGGGGCACCCTGATGGTTTTGACCTTTCCTGCACTTGATTGCTATGATACTCTGTAGGTGCAGGGTCTGCAGGCCACTCTGAAACAGAGTTGTGTAGCCTTTACACAAATGTAGCAGCTACAGTGTAGACATTATTTGTGAATCTGAAATGGTCCGATTCAGTGGATCCTTGTTTCCAAGCCTGGTTGGGTTTACCATGTGGGTTTACCAAGTTAGCATTATGTGCTTTTATGATGCTACACTGTTCTATAAGAAGGAGAATACCGTGTAAAGTCTCCAAACGCTCACTGAAGGCGAGTATTGTGTTTAGTAGTATCAAAGCTTAGAGGTATCTTTTGGATGCTAGTCTTTACAAACTAGCTAAGGGTATTTTTCTGAGTAAACAGCAAAGCACTTATGCTTATCTAGGCTCAGCATACTGATGACTGCCCTATGTAACTTGGTAAAGTGAAGCGCTCGCGAGAACTGCGAAACACTGCATAACTTGAGTCATATTTGTGTACAATCCTGTAATGTTAATCTCCTGCCTCGGTCCACATTCTTCTTTCCCTTTTTTTTGGTGATAGTTCTGTATTTCTCAGCTTGTCCAAAAAAGCAGGTGTAAAGCATGTCCTTAATTGGTGTCTTAAAGCACAAATTCCATTTCCTGACTATGGAAAGTGGGGAGCCCAGGAGCAAGAAACACCAATTCTCGCACAATGCTGCTTTAAGTTGAGAGCTTTCCAATGATCCATATCCCAACAATGCTATTATCTGCTGTTCTATACAGAGGGTTTACTTCAGCTGGTGATTGACACCAATACTGGGAATTTCTAATGTAGATATCAAATTTTATCTCCTGCCCACCTTTTTTTCCGCTCACTGTAGGTCATTATAGAGGAAATCTTGGGGGTTTACATTTCCCATCCTGAAGCTACACATGCCCATTATCTGTCTGGAAGAGAGATAGTGTGACAGAGAGAGAGAGAGATAGAGAGCCTTGGAAAAAGAGACGCAAAACTCTGATGTGAGCATTGACTCACTGTGCTGACTCAAAGAGGTGTCTTTTCATCCATCAGTTCACTTCTGAGAGCTGAAAACCTCAGTGGTAGAAGAGGTAAAGGAGCAGAGAGCCTCAGACAAAAGCACTCTGGAACACTTAATCTTCAAAAGTAAGAAAAGCTGAAGTTCACATGCACTTAAAAGTTCTCAGAAGAACAGAGTCTCCAGGGCTGGACCTTACACAATGGAAGACTGTATATAGCCTATATATACACTCATCGGGACACTGTGCTAATACTGGGCAGGGCCTCCATTTGCTCTGAACACAGCCTTTGTCTTTGTGGCATGGATCCCACAGGATGTTTTGAGATTCTGGAGCATCTTGACATGATTGTATCACATAATGTTTCAGGTTTCATGTTTCGATTCTTCCATTCTACCACTTTCCAAAACTGTCCTATTGGATTCAAAACTGATGACTGGGAATATTCATGAAACCAGTGTGACATGGCCTTTGGTTTGTGACATGGTGTCCCATCATGCTGGAAGTGGTCATCCTATACCATATCCTGATATGGTTTTCTGCAGTTGTAGCCCATCCACCTCATGGTTGGACGTGTCGTCCAACTATGTGCAACTGTCCAGTTTTGGTGAGCCTGTGCACACTGCAGCCTCAGCTTTCTGTTCTTGGCTGACAGAAGTGGAACTCGATGTTGTCCTCAGGTGCTGTAGCCCATTCACCTGAAGGTTGAACGTGCTGTCCAACTTTGTTCAACTGTTCAGTTTTGGTAAGCCTGTGTCCACTGCAGCCTCAGCCTCAGCTTCTGTAGCAAATGCACCTCAAAGTTGGACGTGTTGTGCATCTTGAGGTGCATTTCTGCTCCCCACAATTGTACAGAGTGGTTATCTGAGTTACTGTAGCCTTTCTGTGAGCTCCAACTGGTCTGGCCATTATCCTTTGACCTCTTTTTTCAGCAAAATGTTTCCATCAGCAGAGTGTTTTTATTGCACCATTCTGAAGAAAACTCTTGAGATTTTTCTGCTGAAAATCCCAGTGGATCAGCAGTTATAGAAATAAAGAAAACATCTCACAACAACTCATGAAAGGAGCGTATGTGTACAATTCTCTATCTATATTTTCCACCCTGTAAGATTGCTCAACATTTGCTGACTCTACTAAAACCTTTCCTTCAGCTCTCCAGGTGTTTTGGAGCATGAGAATGGAAACTATAGCCAGAGGAACATGAAACCTTTCGTAGCTGTCAGCCCCATAGTTTTCTGTGTTTGGAAGCAATTCCCTCACAACAGAATTCATAAAATAACAGCGCTTATTTTTTCCTCAAGGTTTTTTTTCTCTGCAGATGATCGATTTACTGAAGTGCATTGTCATTTTTATGCTTCAGTTGCCTTTTATTTTTGTGGACTGAGAACAGGTCCCCCGTTGATGTGCAGACGGTAGGATCGGTCTTAGAATTTAACCTACTGTATCCTTCAGGTGCAGATACTTGGGATTTGTTGCAGTGGGTTTTCTTCACTTCACATTGAATTTTACAAAGCTTGTGTCTTTGTTCCTCCACCACGCAAAAAAAAAAATCATCAGTAAGCTTCATGCACACCAAAAGTAATTTGTGCTGTTATAAAGTTTATCGCATGCATTTCAATGAAAACAAAATGCTGCATAATGTTGCCTTAAAGCAGTGGTAGTTCAGTTCCTTGCAGAGTTTCTAGAGTTGTTTTATTCTTTGGCAATATATAGATACATTTAATTTTGGCTAATTAATACCATCTCCAACATACCAACCAGCTGCGATCCAATCTGATAAACACACAAGGCTTCCAATAAGTCTCTTTCATTTCATTTTGCTCACAACTTTGCACTGCTGATGATGCACCTGTGAAGATTCACTGCTATGCAGAGTGAGAGCAGGAGAAAGAGTGAAAAGCAGGGGTCACTCAAGGTTAAATCGAAACCCTACTCTTGCAGCACGTTCTGCTCAAGGCCACTCTGCTCCAGCATAAAGTGAATTTATTTTGGTTGGCCTCCGCTGCCATCAACTCAAATCAATTTGCTTATCGACACATCCATGAAAAAAAACGTCCCTGGCAAGAAAACAGTTGGTATTTGTTTAGACTGACTTGGCAAAGAATTTGCACTGGTGACAATGATTGACGCTTGATCCCGTGCTTAATTTCGGCTGCTGGCGTGTTATAAACAGAGTTCAGTATAATAGCTCTGGTAATAAAAGACCAATTCCACATGTCAGTTGAATGGATGGCTTGGAGCTGTGCTTAAAGCCTTAACTTTTACAAGGCCTCTTCCCCTTGTTAAACCAAACTGGAGAGGCGTTCACCTCAGGCTTGAATGGAGAATACACAGGGTTGCCAGTTTACTGTGCTGTACATACTGTACACTAACTGTTTTTGTGTGTGTGGGGGGGGGGGTTAATTACTCACTGTAGCCCATCTGTTGCTGTATGCTTTGTCAGACACCCTCTAACTGTTTACCAATGGAAAGGGACGACTATGACCAGATACTATTACTAATACTACAACACAATCGTGACATTAACCTGGTAGCGTTACACTCTTAAGGCCGTTCTACGCCGAATCACATTTTTACGGATGGAAAAGAAGCATTGAATTTTGAAAACGAACACATGTATACTTATGTTTGTCTTTCACACCGAGTCTGAACCTGACAGACTTTGATGTTGCGTACATTTTTCATTTAGAGCCTGCTGTATGTTTTTGTGTTTTAAGGATGCGTTAAAATCAGGCTAGCCAATCAGAGCTCTGAAGTCATGGTCATAGACCAAACAAATTGGCTCAAGACGGCAGCAAAACAACTGATACACAGAAGGCTTATTACACACTAAGGTTTATTATTCAGCAAGGACACAGACTTTTGTACAAACTGGTGAGGCTCTTTATTCTTTAGTAATAGAAGTTTGTAATAATGCTTTCAGACCACAAGTATTTTGAAGGGTTACAGAAAATAGATGGCAGAGCAGAGCTGAAGTCTATAATAATACTACTGTAATTCAATTTAATGAGTGTAATAAATTTTCATATTTATTATCACAGTTATTACCAATATGCCACTTTATTATATTCATATCATTTTTATATATGTACATTTTTCTCATTTTTTTCTCTCTTTGTTCTAAATTTATTTTATTTTATACAGTGTTTATTCATCCACAAACGGTTGCAACTGTAAAAACTGTCATTTCCCTCCTGGGATCAGTAAAGTATTTCTGATTCTGATTCTGAAAAGCTGGGGAATGACAGTGAGAACTTTACAGCCACTTTAGGCTTGTTTGGGTGCATCCTGGTCTGTTCATGTCCACAAAGAAGCTCAAACTGTAGCTTCCCTTGCTAATGAGCCCTCCTGTGGAGGGGGGAAATTAAAGACAGCTGAAGCAGACATGGAGCAGGGAAAAACAAAGAGCGGAGATTTATTAAAACTATAGTGTTTTTAGCTCCATATGCGCCCTTTTTTTTGTCTGAAAAAAACGTCCCTGATGTGAATAGGCTTTTAAAAGTAAAGATGCCATTAAAAAAAAGAGAAAATAAGAAAAGTGGTTCCTCTATGCCATCGCTCAAATAACCCTTTGTAGCATCTTTTTTTTTTAAGAGTGTAGTGCAGTGGTCACCATCCTTCCTCCTGAGGAGCTGGTGTACCTTACTGCAGGTTTCAACTCCAACCCAAATCTGACATACTCCATTCAACCAGTCCAGGACTTCTGAAGGCGGTAGTTGGATTAGTTAGATCAGGTGGGGTGGATTAGGGTTGGATTCAATGTCTGCAGGATGGAAGCCCTCCAGGAGCAGGGTTGGAGACCACTGTGTTAGTGTGTATTGTGCTGGAATGAGTGCATTAGGCACTGCGGGTTTGCTGAAGTTTTTATAAATGTCAGTCACACTGTTCAACAGTGGTAGCATAGTCAGAAACTGGGCTAGGACTGACACCAACTGTGCCTGGAAATAAAGAGCCGGAGTCTCTAACTGTATACCTCCAGGGTGCACACACAAGGCAGGTGTGATATATATACATATATATATATATATATATATATGGTGGTCAGTGTGGAATAAAGTCAGTAGGCCATGAGAATGAAAACATGCAGGATAGTGTGGAGAAATACCGTAAAAGGACTGTAGCATACTGTGATCATTCGGCAGCACTCAGGCCGTCACATACGAGAACATGAAGTGAGAACTGGAGAAGGCCACATTCACAGAGGAGCACAAATATATAAAAAATTGCTTTTGAAAAAGTTAAAGCCTTCAGCATAAAGGCATGACTGACAGCCTAGGACAGTATAGTCATAATTTAGAGTGTCCCACTTAGACACATGTCTGCTTAAGGCCAGCTCCTCCTCAGCCTTAGCTTTCGTATATGGCTGTCAAAGTTTGACTGATGCAATTCGCTCAGAACATGGAAAAAGAAGCAACTGTGGACCTCAGACTGAGCATCCAAACCCTGGTACAATGCTGGACTTGATGATAACACACCGATGTCTAACAGGTCAACGTTTTATTGGTTCCTTGGGACTTGTGTGCTTATATTCATTAGACAGAAAATGGCTTCATGTCCAGCCTTCGGCAGAGATTTTGAAAAATGCATGAGTCTCATTGGCTCAGAGCTACACCACCATCCACTGGACAAAAACTTCACTTAATTGCTCAAAAAAACAAACAAAAAAACAGAAAAAGAAAGAAGTTGCTACAAGCTATCCGTTAGCTAAAGTGGGTTTCAACAAGCAATTGGAAAGCCAAAGTGGGGTTTGGTAGTTGGAGAAGTCTGAAACTTTGTCTGCAAAACATCCTATTCAATTACACCCACAACACTCAAAGGCATCAGCACAGACTCATGCAGGCTACATGATGAATGCACTCATAACATCAGCTGTCAAAGACAGCAACACACTTTTGTGTCACGTCAAAGCCTGTTTTTTGAGCAAAGACTGCGCAGGGGGGGGGGGGAGCAGGGATGGAAATTTCATTCGTCTTTGCTTGATGTTGTGGTTTTAGACAATGGCACTCGAAGATAAAAAAAACGTCCATATGAAGTGCTCAAATTTGTGTCGGCTGTTAGAACAAATCAGTTTTATTGATTTGAGAAATTGCTCACATGCTTCATGTTCATCCATTTTCAGGAGTTTCAGGACAGATTTAATAAATAAAGACGGCTGCCTACTCGTCTTCTTTAAACAGGGCTTACATTATAGGCATCCGTGGCCTAATGGTTAGAAGAAGACCTAGAAGAAGGCCTAAAAGGTCACTGGCTTGATCTCCTGGCAGGTGGAAGGTGCTTTCACTTCCATCAACACTTACAGCTGAGCAGCCCTTGAAAAAGGCACCATAAAAAACTCCCAGTTGCCCGTCACCCTGGGGGGTATTTACTGCCATGGACAGGTTAAAGGTAGAGGCTAAAGTCTGTTTACTTGTGATCTTAATAGTAACTTTGTGTACTTAACGTACTCTGATCAGCCATAACATTAACAGCTCCTGCCTAATATTGAGTAGGTCCCCCATTCTTTTTCTGACCATTAAAGACTCCACAAGACCTCTGAAGGCGTCCTGTTGTACCTAGCACCAAGACGTTAGCAGCAGATCCTTTACGTCCTGTAATGTGGCCCTTACAGGCCCTGGTGAGGTGGGGCCTCCATAGATCACAGCAGTGTGTGTATGATCCGGTCACCAGTTCACAGGTGGTTCCTTTCTTGGAGCACTTTTGGTAGGTACTGACCACTGCATACTAGACAAATCCCACAAGACCTGCCTGTTACCTTTGTCAAACTTGCTCACATCCTTACGCCTGACCAATTTTACTGCTTCCAACACATCCACATTCCCATCACATCTACTGACTGTTCACTTGCTGCCTGATATATCCCACCCTTTGGCAGATGCCACTGTGGATGAATATAATCTACGTTTTGTCACTACACTCTGTGTCAGTGGTATTTGTGGCTTTATGTCAAAATATTAATTAATTTTCCACCATTTTATATTTCTAGGCAGTTTTTTACAACTGATATATGCAAATGACCTCTTATCTGATTCGCTGTTATGTATATAATGTTATTTTATGATTGGGCGGGGCTAAACTGCTGTTTTGCAGAACTGTATGATATACTTATGTATGATATTACACTCTGTACACCACCTCCGACTGCTTTATTTAAAAGAGAGAGGAAAACATGGTTTTCCATTATATGGGCTCTTTAAAAGCGAATGGCCTTTTTGCGAGGCCCCAACCCCAACGCACATCTCCAAAGGTCAATGTGTGCTTTCCAGTTGTGACTTTCATCGGAGATGTGGTGCAACCAACATAATTATGTGAAAACAGATATTGCCATGGCAACGGTGACATTATTGGAGACGTTTCAGGGGAGGTGATTTGTTTTCATAAGGACGGGCTGGGAGGTTGTTGACTTGGTCACCGCTCCTGGAGTGAATGTCATGAGCAGTGGGTGCTCTGGGCTAATAAAGGGCTTATATAGAACGGCGCCCTATAGCGCTGTTCCAGGAAAGGCATTGATGCGGCGGTCCGCTGTTTGTGGGCAAAAAACAAGGAGAAAAGCGTCTGGGCTGTGAAAGATGCTGTCAGGCCGTGGCTCTAATGAGCGCCGGGCATAAACAGGAAGCCGTGCGGTAGGCAGAAGGATGAGAGAGTTCTCTCTAACGCCACATCCATGTCCTCTCCAGCTCCTCCACTTGGCTATTTTAATAGCAGGATGAATCATAACGTTTTGGGTGGATTGTGGGCAATGAGCAAGTCCTGTGAGGAAGGATAGAAGAGAAGAAGAGGGAGGCAAACGGCAGAAGGTGGCCAGCGCGTGTTGTTGCGCTGCTGACGAATATCATTCACGCTGCTGAGCAAGCCAGACTCGTGGGAGCTGCTGATGAACATTCATGCGAACGAATATTTTTGTTGGGATAGGAAAGACTGTAATAAGAGGCAGTGTTGGGTCATAAATTTTTTCCAACTGTGATTTCAGATACATGTTTTATTCTCAATACTTTTTTTTACCTCATATTTTTCATTAGTTGAAGTATTTTTTCAGCACTACCACTTTTGCGAGTTCGAATCCTGAGCCATGCCGCTTTGCCATCAGCGGCCGGAGTTTGAGAGAGCACAATTGGCAGTGTTCACTCTGGGTGGGCAGATGGCGCTCTCACCCTTCATCAAAGCGATGTTGGCTGGCACAGGCATCTGTTGGCTGGTGTGGCAGAGCTGGTGACCCGTCCCCTTCATTCGAGTGTGTCTTCGAGTGTGTCTGCTGCCTGGTGATGACACACCAGCCGCAGTTCGAAAAAGGAAATAAACTGATAAAAAAATTTAAAAAAGGTTTGATTAAAAAGTACTTTTGTCCTGTTTAGTTTGTTATGCATCTAAAGTAATTAAGACACCCACAGGTGAACATGACCAACCCATGGATGGCAGTGTTTGTTTTCTTAGACGCAGACTTACAAAAACAGCTCTGACCCTTCAAGACATGGACTCCACAAGATCTCTGAAGGTGTCCTATGGTATCTGCCACCAAGACATTAGCAGCAGATCCATCAGGTACTGTCTAGACTGGCTAACCTTCACTCCCCACGTACATCAATTACCCTTGAGCACTCATGACTTTGGACTCTAATCACTGGTTCATCGGTTGTCTTTCCAGCAAGCATTTTCAGTGAGTAGGTATTGACCACTGCATACTGGGATGCCTGATGTTTTGGAGATGCTCTGACCCAATCGTCTGGCCATCACAATGTGGTCATTGTCAAAGTGTATTAAATCCTTACACTTGCCCATATTTTCTGCTTCCAGGATATCACCTTCAAAAACTGACTGTTCACTCGCTCCCTAAGATGTAGATCCCCACCCCTATGGCAGGTGCCACTGTAACAAGATAAGCAATGTTAGCAATCTGTGTATGTTGGGATCCACCAATGTATCAATGACATCAGCTGGTTTTATGACCTGTGAGAACCGACTCGTCCTATAAAAAAATTATATTCATTGTCTCTTTTTTTGTTGATGCTGAGATCCTGAGGTCTCAAATGTAGTAAATCTCTAGAATATTTCCATGACCAAGTATTATTTCTTGAAACAAGCTAAATTACTTGCCAATGGAATTTCCTTCACCCTTGAAATCAGATTAAAATCTGATAAAATCTGATTAAAATTACTTAATATTTGTAAAAATTAAGTAAATTTGGATTAAGAAATATCCACTATCCACCCACAAAGCTGACACTATCTCTGGTTCGAGTACGCACAGGTTGGGTAACTAGTGGTCCAAATTGGAGTAAATGGGCGAAAAAATAAAAAAAAATAAAAATTAAGAAATTGCTTGAATAATCTTCCATAATCCTCATGGTGAAAGTGTTTTTGCTATATGGAGTAGATAATTTCCCTTGAGACATCATTTCTTCCAGTGTGTGGCTGCGTAAAACATGTAGAACATTATTTAAATGCCTTAAATAACCTGCAATGAACTGCAATTGTTTCCCAGAATATCTGATTATTTAGGGCCCTAGTGAGGTTGTTGTGCATCACAAACATTGTAACTAGTCAGAAACAACTGGTTTTACATGCGTATACTCTACATCACCAAAATGACTGTGGCGTGAGAACAAGATGAGGGATTAAATCCAAGGTTTAAATGAATAATCGCCATTCTGCAATCTGTTTTTGGAACAAACAAGTCAAAGACATTGGCTTTCATCTGAGCGTTTGCTACGTATCAAGCTAATCCGCTACAAAAAACATGCAAAACATCACACCCACGGCAATTTGGACAGCTCCACATCCCAATTGGCTTTTTAATGCAGATTTTATTATGTAATCGGCATCTAATGTTTACGATCATCTCGGCTCTCCTATTAGCTCCGTTTCATGGCTGTTCTGAAAGGAGCTCAGTGTCCTCATTCCGTTTAGAATCGATGCTTGAAAATGCTTGTCAGGTTGCTGTCACTCTATTTGGGCTTCTGCTTATTTGCTTTGTCATCAGTCTATAAGACTGGCACCCCATTCTTGCACGGTGCCTTTCTGAATGTCAGAAAATGATGATGTATGTGTCTGGCGTGCACCAGCATTGATTGGGCACAGTTATACCAGGCCTATAGATCACTGAGCAGCTTCACCACAAACGAGTAATCGCTCTACATCACAAGTCCTGGATCAATAACCATCCATCATCAAGAGAAGTACAGCCTTCTTATCATGCACATTTTCTGCTTCATTTAAATGTGCTCTGGTCTCAACCAAGGTGGGCCAGAATAGTGAGGTTGCTTTCCAGTGCTGCATATTTACCACTGGGACTCCTTTTCTTGATTCTGGGCAGCGATTCTGTAGTTCACCAGTCTAGCCCTCAGCAAAGTCACGGAATTCTGCAAATACAGCAAAATACGCATTGACACTGGAATTACAACAAACTGTAGATTGTGCTTCATACAAAGTCTTCACAATATACCCAGTACAGATCTCTGGTCCCAGAGCTTTTCCTGCTTTCAACACACCTCACCCAACTAATTAACCCCTTATGCTCTGTGACTGATATTACACCCTAAGGCTTATTAATTGCTAACTACATGCAAACTGGCTGAGTTGTTCCAAGATTATAACATTATAAGTGGGAAAGAAAAGCCAGGAACCATCAGTATATCTCATGATGTCTCCCGCTCGTGTTCTGTCGCTTTACCATATTATGATGTATAATGTTTTCAATACTTTTGAAAGGGTTCCTGGACCTTAAACACACAGCAAATTGTTTCTTTATAATTCTTCTTTCAAATGATCTTCCATCTAATACGGTTAGTGTGTTTAATTAAGAGGTAATATTATCATTTAACATGTACTTTAGATTGAATGAAATATAATAATATCTGACAAACCTTCCAATGCAATTACACTGACATCATTATCTGTTTGCTTAATGGCACTAGTGACTTTGCGCTGTGCCACAAATCAATTGCGTTTGAGGCTTGAAAGCCCCCCAAATCCTTCGAAGGTGACGACCTGGAATGTCAGATAAGCCTTTGCTATTAAGATTAATGAAATGTAAGAGTATGGCAGTAGAGGTCAAGCCAATTTTCTATGGATAACTAAATATTCATCAACTTGACCCTAAAACCAAGCAGTGATTAATTGGGCCGCTGATGTGTTTGGAATGTAACATTTTTAAACCGTGGACTCTGCGGTGGTGGAGTATGGAGAGGTCCGAAATGAGCCGTTAGCACTAAAGATTACAGTAAAACATTAAGCAACAAGCAGCGATCTCCACCATTTGTCGCTGTAAGCTGTCCTCAACGATTGTGCAAATGCACATCAGAGAGCTGGGGGACTATATTTTTCATGCTGTATGTTCTGACAGATTTTCCTTCTTGTCATGATCTTGAAAGTCTGGAGTCTGGAGTCTGGAGTCTGACCCACTTTCCTGGCCAGTGCGACGTGTAAGGTTGCGGAGACTCGTATTCATTCCCCATTAATCACCTCAGTTCCTCTCTGAGCTTTGCGGCATCATTACTGACTCACCTGCCCCCCTTCTGTGAGTGTTGTGGCACATGTGGATATGTGAATTACCTGTATGAAAATACCCAGTAATGTGATTTGTAAGGGTTAGAGAAGAGAGGGATCGGTTTGGAGGTCGGAGCTGGGTGAAAAGTCTGAAGGAAATATAACATTTGTTCTGCAGCACTGCAGACGATATATCTACGATAATTCACCCCCATCATTAGTACATTGCGTTTATGCATCAGCAAGTCTAACAGGAAGATAAAGTATATTAGCCTGTAGACCTGAGGCGAAAAGACGTGAATGAGGTGTTTTTTTGTTCCGCTCTGCCAACAGCCCAAAGTGATTTATTTCCTTCTTGGTGATAAGTAAGGAACTCCTCTGTTAATTTTTTCCCCTCCTTTCCAAATTGATTAGTGGATGAAAAGGCTAATTCAATCCTTGAGGAGCTGCAGTTAGACAGATATTCCCCGCGAGCCTCAGGGAACTCATCCATAAAACGCGCGTGTCAGTCATGTCACTCGCTAAGTCCCTGCGCTCTTGCACACAGGCTAGCCTATGCTGACGATTCCAGGCACGTTGCCCACAGCCAGCCCTCCAAGTGTTTGCTTTTGAGGTAATTAAACAGCCTTTGATGGATAACCTTGTTGAAATGAGCGAAGTTAAGGTAATAATAATCCAATTAGACTTTTTTTTTATATTTATTTATAAACTGGAGCACAGTCATTGTTGCTTTTTATAATGCTATCAGCTGACATCCACACTCATAACTTGGTCGATGCAGATGTGGTAACCTGTGTCATTTTTACAGTATGATAACCTGGTTCCCGGTATTACAGATTAATGTTTACAGAGGTGGTTATAAATTATTTTTTTAAAAATGACCATCACTACTCACATTTTTAACATATCATTATACACTGGCATTATCGTTGACTAATGGATTGGTCTTTCTCTTCATACAACCGTGTAAAAGAATACTGTCATTTATTTTACTCATTATTATTTAAAGCATATTTTATAGCCCTGTATGAGGTTACAGCTAACGGCTTATTTGCTAACATATTTTGTTAAATAATTTTGTTCCTAAGCTGGTGTGGCTAATGGTCAAGTTTGGACATTAAGCACTGTGACAGGGGCAGTGTTAAATGGATAAGAGGGCACAGAGTGTTACCATTAGCTATGCTAACAGACAAAAAACGAACGTGCTTCTAAAGTCAAATTTAGAAGCAGAACAAGAGTACATCCAAAACATTTGCATTTACAAGCAGCAGAGTCATTTGGTAGACCCGCCCCCTTCTCCCCAACCAAGCATGTCTCAGACCGCCTTCACTGAGCTTACAGCACAGAAGCAGAGTGGATTTTCCTCCTGGTTTCCTAGTTTGACCCATAAGAGCAATGTTTCAACAGTAAAAGCGCACTACAACGCAGCTACTGCAAATCCTGGAGATGGTTTCTTCTAGCCAACACTTCATTACACTTCATTCCTAGGTGTAACCCCATCTTCATACAAAGGGGTTTGATTTCTAGGGAAAAAAAAGATGGGTGGAGCTACGCGTCATACTGCAACCATCCAGCAGAGGTACTAGACCTGCTTCACATTTGAGAGAAGCACTTTTGAGAGAAGCGATGTCCATGTTTTCTACAGTAATTGGTCCACACAAATGCTAAAATGCTTATGTGAGCATGTCAGCCCAGCAGAGGGCACTCACACATCATGTTGTTTGATGGCAAATTCAAGAAGCAAGGGTAACAGCCTGAACAGACCTAAATACAGGGCAAAGCTGAAGCATCCTCTTCCATCAACAACAAAGATTTCACACAGTCTATACGCTGCTGTGGTGACGCTGCTGTCTGTGAATCCCCCACTGTTAATAAATTAAGATGCTTAAGCATGTCACCCATATGCTTAATGCAGTTCTTCAATAATGCCAAATTATTTAGTGCAGTCCAATGCAAAGAAAGACATATGAAGATGTGATTATTAAATACATTTGTTTTGATTTTTTTTATGTCATTCTCATTAAGCAATGCTTAACTCCTTCACTTAGAAAGGCGTATTTCACACAAGTGTGTTATTCTACAGTAACTACAGGGACTTCTGTACAGACTGGTGGGGCTGTTCTTTGCTAATACAAGTTTATAATAACACTTTCAGCTCACCGGCGGGAAATGTGCTTTTAAATGAGTTAATGTACTTCAACAGGAAAGCCACATTCTGCAGCCTTAAAGGAAATATATGCTTTTCTGGTAATATTTAAAACAGCATGCTTTTATATAAATTATGGTCACTACAAATCACTACAAACGGAAATGCTAAAGACATATTCTACGAGTTTTACAACAGTAACACAGAATGCATGTCTTCTGGACAGAAAATTTAAAAACATGTAAAGTTTAAGAGCATTATAGGCAAAAACAGATGAATTGTCTTAGAGGGCTGTGGTTCTCTTTTTCAGTTTGACGTGTTTGAGAGATACAGCAAGAAGGTAGTTGTGTCCAGTCAGACTCATTACCACTCATGGCGAACAAGAGCATGTGACCTTGTCAGTGACCTTTCATGAGTTTTAAAGCCTCTGCATACATACATAGTAATTACTGAGCAGTGTTCAACCACAGTGATTTTCATGCATGGGTATAAGCAGTACCGTGCAGGTTCTATTAAAAATAGGGCAGATGAATGGTTTAAGTGCTGTGTCGTTAATTGCCTCTAATCTAATGTCTCTTATTTGCCAAAATGGATCCATTAAAAAGGGGTGCAGTGTGACCAACTGCTCAGTCGCACTGAACTCACCAAACACTTCCCACTACACTTGAATTCACACCTTATCCATATGTAAACAGTAATGTAAACAATATAAACATTATACATTAGATCTGTACGTTTTAAACAGTATGTATAGTGTCTATTTTATCGATCTTTAGGCGAGCTGTCAACCGTTGCTATCATAATGACTGGAAAAGGGTCATGGGTGTGTTTTGGGCATAACGTGCAATAAACCAATCAGCATGTCACTCGCCATTCTCTTTAAAAGCCAGGTACAGTGTGACATTAGCGGATTGCTAATTCAATGGCGCATTGTGCACGGTTTGGAGAGGCTTGCTGAAGCGGTAAAGCGCCTCGCCTCTAGAATAATGTTATTTTTGTTTATTTTATTTTTTATTTTTATTTTTGTTTATTATTATGTTTATTTTTTATTCTTTTATTCTTTATTCTTTATTGTTGCTGTAAAAGTTGGCATAGCTGCCAACTGGCATGTGCTATGGGTTTGTGCACTGCTGCCTGTGTTGACAATTCTGACTGTCTGACTGTTGGCGTCTGCGTAGGTGGTTTTTAGTTAGTGGTGCACCTGTGTTTTTTGTTGCCAAGATAGCAACACGCCAGAAATGTACCTGAACACACCTCATTTCGAGACCACCATGCCCATTGGTGTAGATGTATTAGCAAGGCGGAAGGCGTGAAAATAGACTGTTGACGGGGTGTAAGATAGCAATGATCATCACAACGCACCTTGTGCAGGGTGGGCCCAATGTGTATGTCGCTGCTGTCCATTGAGAACCATGCATCTCTATTTTTGTAATAAATCTAATTTGATTGGATATTATTAGCATTATATTAGCTCTATGAACCATATTCACCCAATGACCATATGCTGCACATGTTTATAGTCAGTTAGTCTCACTCGTTTTACAATCATAGCCTCTCATTCATTCAGTTCAGGGATACAGTGAAGGCTTGGTTAGTTTTTCCAGGGGTTGATTTATCCATAGGTCTCCTGTGAACACTGTCCAGAATAGTGCTGAAAGTGCATATTGCTGCATTAAAAATGCATTGCATTAAAGTCCATTTATAATGTTTTATACAGCAAAAACAATCTCAGTGAATTTTTCATGACTATTTTCCAACCCCTTTTTGTCCTTTAGAATTAACCCTTTAGGGCCGAGACAAAACAACAGCTACTTGCACTATTCAGTCTGCTCCTCTCCACTGATGGTGACATTTCTCAATGTAGTTTATCTTTGAAAAGAACAGTGTTTTTAAAGCTGCTCATAGGATTACTAGAAAGGCAACTCAAATCCTGTGTTTCACTGCTAAAGACCTTCAGGAAGACAAGCAGACTATAAAGTGGTGGTGCACTGTTCTACTGTGCAGTGATAACTGCATATATATGACCCTCATGGATGAGTCACATGCAGAACACCTTTCCTATATCGACATTTTTCAAAGGAACCTGACTAATGAAGCCTGATGCATTCTGGAAACAAGTCTAAAACTTGTTGGCCACAATGAGCAAATGATGTTTGAGAGGAAAAGGGTGAAAATTTTCAGTAAAAGAACACCTCTCCAACTGTTGGAACAGTCTGAGGAACAGTGTTGCTTTGGGCTTGTGTTGCAGCCAGTGGCACAGGAAGCATTTCACTGGTAGTGGAAAGAATGCATTCAATTAAATACCAGCAAATTCAGAGAGCAAAATCACACTGTCTGTGAAATAGTTGCAGATGAAAAATAGAGGGCTTCTACATCAGTATAACACGCAACGAAATCCACAATTGACTACCTCTAAAGGTACAAACTGAAGGTTTTGCCATGGTCCTCGAAAATCTGTGGATAGACCTAAAGTATATTCTGAAACCCTCAGAGGGGACATTGGAAAAAATAGTCTAGCTTCAGCCACTCCTAATGGATATCAGTATACTTTAGAATAGTGCAGTCAGGAATCACATCTATAAGCCCACACTTCCTTACCTGCAGAACTACATCACTGTAGTATTTAACACCATAGGCCCTAAAACAGAACCTGGTGGGACTCCACAAGATATGTGTGACCAAATGGTCCCCAAATAATTCACAACAGTTTCTCCATTAGGTTTTACAAGTGAATAATAAATTAAATGTTTTAATGGTCAATGGGGTTAAAACTGTCTGTAGCAGCCATTTTTATCACTTCAATGCGAGTAGGTCGAACGACCAGTCATATGTAAATGTGCTCATTATTGTGACATCCCAACGATGATGAATTCAGAATCGGTTGCTTTTATAGCCCATTTCCACATACTGACAGTATGGACTGCAGAGGGAACAGTAGCGTTTGTAACAGTTATTTCATTTAAGAAAAAGCAAGGAAGAATTGTTTTACCATGAAACTCACCTTTTCTAAAGCTCAGAGTGACTCACATAGAGAAGTTTTAATATGATAAGTTGTGTCTCACAAGTTTCAAACTGCTGGGAAATAGTGCAGTGAAGATGTATTAATTGGCAAAAATATAGCACATATTTTGTACTCAAGGACATGTGCAGCGGAAGGTCCAACTGGCGGCCTCCAAGGGAAGTCAGAGCTTGTGGGAAAACTATTATAAATGCAAATTCCTACTAAGAGCCCTGAAGCTATGTTGAAAGGTCTTCTGTAGGAGATAATTACAGACTGTTTTGATTACCTTTAAAAGGGGAGACTGAAATAAAACTCATAAATAATTCAAATCAACAAAAACACCCTGAAAGCACATCCTTATCTACCTCAGAAAGTGCAGCCAAGCTAGTGTAAGGTAATTCTGCTTTTGCCTTCATTCCAAATGTGGTCCCACTGATAGGGTCAGTGTTGTGGTCTAGGTTTGTTTGCCTTTCCAGTATTGAGCCTCAAAACCAAAGCATTAGACTCCACATTTGACTCTGCCTAATTACTGGGAATGACATAAAATAAGACACGCTCATTCAGAATCTCTTAGGATGCATTTAGATTGTATGGAAGGAATATTGCAAAAGTGTCACTAACCAACATTTTGGTCCAAAAGTTTAAGACCACAGTGAAAATCTGGGATTTTGTCATGAAAATATAAAATAAAATATAAAAATGAAAACAAAAAAGTTATTAAAATTAAGCTGTGTAAAATGTATGAATGTGCCCTAGAAGGGTAAACTGCATTTTGACATAGTTAAATAATCAGGCTTTGGTACATGGAAGTGACATACTGTGAACCCCAAGCACTGTAGTGTCCTGATTAAAAAGTACATACATAGTCCACTAGCAAAAGCATTTGGAGGCTAAACGCAAAGGCTACTTCAGAAGAATATATAAGTGAGGCTAAAAGCTAATGCTAGCTGACTGGGTAAAGCACTACTCAGAGAAGGGCCAACCTGAAGAAGCATCACTGTGGGTATCTGTGCGACAGCAGGGGAAGAGCTGCAAAGACACTGTGAGATGGCCGGGGACGCCCTCCTTAAAAAAACAAATCAGCATGCTCTCGACAGAATAACAGGGTGGTAAATAGACTTGTACAAGCACGTCATAGCATTTATTTTCTTCACCCCAGCCAAAGTCAACCTCAGTTGTTTTCTTTTACATCAAAGAACAACTTAAAATGCATTGCATGTCCAAAAGTAGCACATATGTGCAAATGCACACAAATGCACACAGCCTGTCTAGTCTCTAGAGAGAAGCATTGCCAATAGAATAGGACTCTCTGGAGAAGATAACCATGAACCTACTGGCTCTATGCCTAATGCCAAGCATGGGCTAGAGGGGTATAAAGCCCCCAGCATTGAGCTGTGGAGTAGTGGAACTGTGTTGGCTGGAATGACGGATGGTGCTCTATTCAATAATTTTAGGATGAATGCAATACATTCGTCACAGCAATGCTCCAAAATCTAGCAGAACGCCCTCCCAATAGAGACAGTTAAGCAACTAGTTCTTTTTTAATAACCTTGATTTTGGAAGAAACAATGAATGAGCAGGTGTCCCAATACTTTTGTCCAGAAACATTTTTAAATAAAAAAATCTTAATTAGAAATTCAATTCAATTCAGAGAATGGAAGCCTTTTTACTCCACTGCATTCCCACAGCAAAGTGTTATTCGAGAGGTTCGAGAGGTTAGTCATGAGGAACATCAAGAACCAACTGCCCTCTTCATTGGACCCCCTGCAATTTGCATATCGTCCCAACCGCTCCACGGACAATGCCATCACCACCACCCTTCATCTCTCCCTTACCCACCTGGAGAAGAAGGACACCTACGTCAGAATGCTGTTCATAGACTTCAGTTCAGCATTCAACACCATCATCCCACAGAACCTCACGAGGAAGTTAAGCCTGCTGGGCCTCAACACCCCCCTCTGCAACTGGATCCTGGACTTCCTGACAGGAAGGCCCCAGTTAGTCCGGTTCGGTGACAGCAGCTCCAGCACCATCACCATGAACACTGGGGCACCTCAGGGCAGTGTACTGAGTCCTCTGCTGTTCACCCTGCTGACTCATGACTGTGTTGCGAAACACAGTTCTAACAGCATCATAAAGTTCGCCGATGATACAACTGTGCTGGGTCTCATCAGCAAAGGCGACGAGTCAGCATACAGAGAGGAGGTGCAGCAGCTGACAGACTGGTGTACAGTCAACAACCTTCACTGGAATGTAGAGAAGACCAAGGAAATGGTTGTTGACTTCAGGAAATCAAGACCGGACCACTCTCCGCTTAACATCAACGGCTCCTCTGTGGAGATCGTTAAGAGCACCAAGTTCCTTGGTGTCCACCTAGCGGAGAACCTCACCTGGTCCCTGAACACCAGCTCTACAGCCAAGAAAGCCCAACAGCGTCTCTACTTCCTCCGGAAGCTGAGAAAGGCCCGTCTCCCTCCACCCATCCTCCCTCTCTCTCTCTTTCCAACCATTTATCCCAGATAACATTTTTTTGCACAAGCATTTGCACTAATAACTTTACTACCTCACTGGACTCTATTTATTGCACATTGCACAACTTGCACACTACAGTCATTATTTATTATCCTCTGTCTGTACTGTGTTGTCTGTCCGCACTTGTTTGTTTGTGTTGCACTTGTGTCTTGTATGCACTGTCTATGTTGCACCATGGTCCTGGAGGAACGTTGTTTCGTTTCACTGTGTACTCTGTATGTAGTTGAAATGACAATAAACCCACTTGACTTGACTTGACTTGACTTATTCTGCTAGTGCTGACCACACTCTGAGATAGAACGGAAGGGAGGACTGAATTTTTTTGGCTCGGAGTCGGGGAGGGCTTTTCTTGCGGTCTGCGTGTGAAGCCGGACCCCCCGTTGGTGTGGCGAGCGATGGAAGAAAGGGGGGAGACGGGGTGGAGGTGGGTGCGATGTTTGTTCGACACAGATTTGGACTGAGAAGCAGGGGTTATGTAAGGGCTTGAGGGCCAGGAGGGGGAGTTCGGGGCGTGGTCCTTCTCCCAAAATTCAGTCGTGTCATACCTCCACTTTGTGTGTGGACGACACAAATGGCAGATTCAAAGTCCTGTGAAGTGCAGAAAATCAATTGAGGCCAGATTAGACTGTTTTTGCTGTTTTTAAATCTGTTCCAATACCATTGTCCTCATGTCACTGGGTTTCAATCAGGCATGGTCTGAACTCATTTCACACTTTTGCAGCGTTTAGGGGGTCTCAGTATGAAAGAATTGAAGTTCATGCAACCTTTCTTTCAGCAACTAGTGTAACGCAGGCATGGCAATGACTTTTCATGGCTACACGTTAAACACGTTACCATCAAACCCAGGCGGCAAAGGCTGCAAACCGAATAGACCTCCCTGACACATTTCCACAACCTGAATATTGCACAGTATAAGTCTAAATAAATCATGCTCCCTCCTTCAGGTGTGCCAAGGTCTTTAAGGGAGGGGGAAAGGGAATGCAAATTTTAGCCTAAATTCATCGGGCTTCAGCCTGTGCCAAACATCATTGGGATTCAGTATGTGTGTGTGTGTGTGTGTGTGTGTCAGCTGAAGGGGCTCCAGCTAATGATCTCATTTGTGTTGTGCATTCACTTTACACTAATTGCAATATTTTGTAGTCCTTTCAGCGTGTTAAATGCCAAGGTGGTTTACAGTGTGCTTTTGCTGATGATAACGGATGGAAAAGCTAAGGGAAGTACAGCAGGTCTGTCATCACTCGATAGCAATATCTCTTACATCACTGACAAACACAGTGGGTGGCGCGGTGGTGAATTATGTATTCCAGACTATTGATCGGGGTCATGTGATGTGGCCTCTGAGGACCAAGGTTCTTTTACCAGTTGTAACAGTCTTTATTGATTTGGGCACTCGCTGTGTGGGATGGACCCCATCAAGGAGAGATCCTTGAAAGGAAAGTCAAACGATTAAACTTTTATCATTTTCCACTGCAGTTCATTTTTTTTAACTTATTATAATTATACAGTAATTATGATATATTACATTATGATATGTATTTTAACCATTCATAACCAGAGGTGGATAGTAACTAATGGATTTAAGTTCAGCCATGTCACTCCACTGCTGCGTTCTCTCCTCACTGGCTTCCTGTAGCTGCTGCCCGCATCAAATTCAAGACCCTGATACTGGCCTACAAAGCCAAGAGTGGACCAGCCCCTCTGTACTTGATGGCAGTGGTCAAAAGCGAATCTGCACCAAGAGCCCTTCCAGCTTCAAGTACAGCTCAGCTCGACCCGCCATCCTTTAAAATCCACGAAAGACGAGCATCCAGGCTTTTTTCTGTTCTGGCACCAAAGTGGTGGAACAAGCTTCCCCTGGGTGTCCGAACAGCTCATAGAGTCGCTCATAGTCTTCAAACGCTGACTGAAGACCCACCTCTTCCAGGTGTACTTGGGTGAAGTGTAGTGATGAGTACTGTGGTCTCCACTGTGGATCCTAGTCTACACAAACTAGGATATTTTTTGAGTGAACAGTGAAGCACTTTTGTAAGTCGCTCTGGATAAAAGCCTTAAATGTAAATGTGAATTGGTTTTACATACTCTTGAAAGATTTTAGAAGGGCTTGCACTTTTAAATGGCACCATTTGTACTTCTCACTAATTCTTCTCTAAAAATAATAATAATAGAATAATAGTTTAGAAGGGCTTGCACTTTTAAATGGCACCATTTGTACTTCTCACTAATTCTTCTCTAAAATAATAATAATAGAATAATAGTTCTACATATTCTTGAAAGATTTTAGAAGGGCTTGCACTTTTAAATATTACTATAAATACACTCAGGTGTATTTATGAGGACAGTACTTTACACTTTATTCAGTCAGCTGAGACTAAAACAGTCTAAAAATCAGGAAAACAGTAGTAAATAAAGCCTATAATTTCTGCTGGCAGATATAGATATAGTAATATATAGTAACGCTGTCATAGAATGCGTATGTTTAGTATTTTAAGTCGTTTTTGATGAAGAATTAACCCCCCAAAAATTGGTTTCACCCATATGGAATATCATTCTTTCACAGGTGACGCACAGATGAAGTGTGGGTTTCATGTATACTGGAGGAAATGCTCTAGAGATTCGTCGCTGCGTGATCTTTTCGCAATCTAATCACGGCGTTTCCTGAGCGTGTTTACATCCGGCTTTTCATGCTGTCAAGTGAAGCCTCTGTGTGTCCAGTGTAGCCGATGGCACGCTGGCATTTCAGCCTTATTCCACAGATCAAACATCTGCGAACATCTTCCAAATGCACACGTTCTCTCTCTGTCTTTCTCTCCTGGCAGAGGAGCTATAGGCCCTCCATTAGTTAGCCATCAGCTGCCAGGCTGGAGGCCTTAACACACTCCCTCAGGGCTTCCTCTCTGCATACATACATACTCATTTACAACCCATCATCTCCCTAAATAATGCCGTCCGATCACCATCAAAGGGATGGCTTCATTTGAATACAACAGGATAAATGAATAACAATGCGGAGTCTGTGGTCCAGTGGAAGTAGTGATTAAAATGTAACAGAGGATATAGTTGTGAAATTCAGGTTGATGTGATGCAGCTCTTAAGGTGGAATGATAGTCGCCCGAAAGCCTGATAGTAGCTAGTCATTTAGTCAAGTGGTTCTGGGATATTTTGATGGATTTTGTCTTCCTGACCGAATACATGAATTAATTATATTGTGGTGGATTTGTGAGGAAAGTAATCTACATTTTTTTGCAGATATGTGTAGTGCACACTTCTACAGTTTACTCACTATTAGAGGTCAAGTCAAGTCAAGTGGGTTTTTATTGTCATTTCAACTACATACAGAGCACACAGTGAAACGAAACAACGTTCCTCCAGGACCATGGTGCAACACAGACACAGTGCATACAGAACACAAGTGCAACACAGTGCAAGTGCAGACAGACAACACAACACAGTACAGACAGAGAATAATAAATAAATTAGGGGTAGTGTGCAAATTATGCAATGTGCAATAAATATTGAGTCCAGTGAGGTAGTAAGGTTATTTGTGTAAAATGCTTCCCATATTGTCTGGGGTAAATGGTCTGTGTGAAGGGTGGGTGGAGTCATCCACCTTTCACACAGGTGTAATGGTACACACTGTATTCGTACTGAACCGTCACAGTACAGGAGTTGGATGCATGCAGTCGCATGGAGAATACACAGTGTGCGCCATTAGGGTGAATATGGTCATTTCACAGATGCTATGCGGCATTAGATGGAACAAACTGTAACATGAATTAGTTTCATTGCAAAACATGGGTTAGTCCCCTTACCCCCGTCCCCACCAGTACCATTTACATAGCATTAGGTCTAAACCGTGGCAAATTGGGACATTTGTGTACCCTAACCCCCTACTTACTGCACAAATACTACAAATGCACTATTGGTGCACTATTTTTGTATCGCGCTGACCTCCCTATTATCGCTCCCCATTTACATTTTAGGGCACTAATGAGTATGGTGGCCATTTTTCTCTCTGTGTCCGAATCATAATGTAATAGTAATCATAGGTGATTTTGAGGACACCACAATCTCCCACAATGCACTTGTCAAATAAAGTCAGCTGAATGTGGACCAGCATGCATTGTGAGTCTCATTACTAAGCAACAGACAGCGGATCCGACAACATGTACTCATTTAAGCAAGTTATAATTACAAGCCACTGGATGCTGTGAATTGCAGATATTTACCCCATGTATTTCCTTAATGGAGGGCTCATATTTCTAAGCAACATTATTATTAACAAGATTATTCCCTGAACAGCTCAATGCTTTCATTCAGAATTCAGTTTGTGACCAGTGTTAACACATGTTGATGTAAGGAGGTACCTGAATTTACTGATGTTTTAGCGCTACTCAGCAAACTAGGATCCAGAGGGAGTAGGGATCCATTTCAGTCACTGCCATTGTGTTTGTTATAAGAGGCATGTGAGGGACACTGCAGGCTCACATTGCAGTAAATTTACACACGAAGGCGGATTGTGGTATCGTCAACCCGTTATCCACTAAAGTTTAACAGAAAATAGCTCTGTCTGTAAATTTGTTGCAAAAAATATTATTATTAAATTATGAATTGTCAAATGTCAAAAATCTAAACTTAAATATTCATCATATTCAAAAAGAGCTATGAATTCAAATGGAGATAACATCCACTGAAATATTTCAAACTACTTCTGCAGCTGCTCCAAGCATAATCCAGCCCAATTAGTCAAACCCGGCGGCTACCGACCACGCAGAAGAGCAGGCCGTTACTGACCATAAATAAAAGAAAATGATTCATTTTGCCTTTAATTAGGAAGACAGGATTACGGGAACACTTTCAAACATCTGACAGCTTTTTCGCAGCTCAGCCGCTCTGAATAAAGAAACACAGTGTGTTTAGCTTTAATGGTTAGCAGACAGTGCTACCGCACACGTTTTCTGTTTCTCTCTACAGCTGCTTCAGTCAGATGGGCAACTTTTTCCTCACATGATAACACTCCAAATGTAGCACGCTGTAGCTCAGCAGGCTAATGATTATCTGATGTTTATACATGCTGTATTTACATTTAGTTTGTTTGGAAGAGCAGATTCTAGATGGGTTAACTAGCTGGGTTAAGTGCTGCTACAGACTGCAGCCACCCACACTAGAGAATTTCTTCCCTTGACTCATTTATTCACGCAGCCACTCGTTGTTTTCCTGGCCTGGAACAAAATATCACTGGCCTGCGGGATATTATTAAAAAATATATATCTTGTACATGTGTACAAAATATGTTATTTTTATATGACCAATAGAAATGATCTTTACATGAACCCCTTAACGCAGCAAGGCTTATTACACACTAAGGTGTATTACTCAGCAACTACAGGGTGGGGCTATTCTCTAGTAATAGAAGTTTGTAATAACACTTTCGGCCCACCAGCGAGCCATAGGCTGCTTAAGGGATTAATGTCTGCTGAACGTTTAGATGTTTTTTTATTCCCTACCTATTTTAAGACAGTAATAATATGTACCCAGTTTTTTTTTTTTTCAGGCAATCTCACGCCTCCAGGCTGAGAAGAGCAGGTGTGTAATGCTGCGCACTTATGCTTGATATTTAAGAGCTCTCACTTACAGGTTTACTCCTCATTGTCTTAGAAGAATGTCAAAGAAAATTGCCAGATTTAAAATGGTATTAAGAGGAAATAGCGTTGCAGTAACATTTGCTCATTTATAAATGAGGATTATGGAGTAAATAAAAGTGGCACTATTGAGCGTTTCTCTTATTTGTATGCACCGTAAGTGAGCGTCATTCACTGAGAGTCATACATAATCATAGTTATATATAGTTCAGGTTTATTTACACAGCACTTTGTACAACTGGAGCTGTCACTCATATTGTGACAGGGATAGCAGGCCAATGTTGAAAGTGGCAAAGCAAAAAAAAAAACATAAGAACAAGAGAAAGAAACTTTGACTCTTGACTTGTCTGATCCACACCGGATTGCAACACAAACAACACAGCAAAAGCTTGATATGAAGGAATAACTAATGGATGGTACTGAAAAACAAGGAAAGACATAGAAATGAGACTAATACTACACAGAAGCGGTCAAATTTAACCTCTGGTCGAAAGTCTAATCAGAGGACATATAGATAGGATGTATGATTGATGAATATTAAGTTAAGAACTTATAGCATAGTTAATTACATTAGTAGTAATAGTAATAGTAATAGTTTTAGCAAGAGCCTGTGCAGGATACAGTCTTATTAGAGGTATGAGTGGAGCGCACTGATAGGGTTAGTGTGTCTGGAGAGCAGGCAGCAGGAACTCCCAGTCAATGAGCTTACACCAAAAAACATTCTGTTTGAGGTGACTGGACCTGAAATGCAGAGTAAAATAAAGAGAAGGTCTTGTTCAAAAAGGTAGAGCCAGACGGAAGCACAGACATGGTTTCTGGAGACAAGGTTTCTAGAGACGCCAGCGTCATCAACGAATCTGAGTGAACAAGATAACCATCTCCATGGACCCCCAAAATGTCCTTCAATGAACCACCAGATTTATACCCAGATTCAATTTAATGAGGAAACTAATTGTAATTACGTGATTCAGAACTAAACAAGTATGTTTAGGGCCTAAACTTAGCCTTGAGTTCAGAACAATAACTGGAAGACACATGGAAAATTACAATATATACATATATAATATATTAAAATAATATATAAAAATATTGGTTTATGAGATTTATGAGAGAGCCCTATACCACGTACCTAGCGTTCACTAACGTTCACTTCTCTTAACGACATGTACACATGTACTCTGCCCACTTTATAAATACATACATCAAAACCATAATCCGATCATTACTGACGTATATAGTGGGGTATAGGGTTTGCATTCTTTCCCATACACACAAACACACCAGCTTATTTAGAGGCTGCACCTATCAGAGGTTATTGTTCATCAGCTAAACTGATGGTAGTCCCCTGCACCCTGCAGTAGGCCTTTGCCACAAAACACCCCAGGTGTACCCCTGAGATACTCCAGTGTGTGCTTTTGTGTTTGGAGGCAGATTTGTCATCATATCGCTTGAGGACTGCTGAGCTGTGCAGGGAAGAACAATGCTGATAGAATTAGACATGAGGGAGGTTTGTAGCTGAGAACATGTGACTCATGTGTGACTAAGACATAAAGAAATAATAATATAAAAAAAAAAAAACGCCTTCCAAAAAAAAAAACTTTTGATGGCGTGTAGATTTTAATGCTGGACAGTGTTCTGTCTATATTTTTACTTTGTTAATGAGTTTAAGTCTTTCATTTGTATTATTCTTTGTACTTAAAGCAGTCGTAATTCATATATCCAAAAACATTTTCCAACGTGTAACATCCGCATGACTGGACAGGCTAAACTGCTGTAGGCTGAATTAGTTTAAACTTAGCTGAACTAAGAGTGAACTGTTGGGTCATGAGTTCATAGTGGGCTGTTTTTGCAGCTTAGTTGCCATTTATATTCTATGGAATTAAGTGTAAATTATCATTAACTTTTTTTTAAACATTTTTGAGTTTTAACTTTAAGCTCTATTATTAAGTAACTGCTAGTAATTCAGTAATTCAACTATAAATTACTGAGTAACTGCTAATTTAAATAAAAACTACTATAAAATACATATAAAAGTGATAATTATTCAGTAACTATGTTTAATTATTTAGGACATGCTAATATTATTTTCAAATTATTTAGTACATGCTATTAACCCCCCTTATTATTATGGAAATATAAATAATAATTTAGTACCTGCTAATTACCTGCTAACAACTACAATACTATTATATTTATGTATGAATTTATGACTTTATGAGTTATTCAGTAATTACCAATGATTTGGAAATCATACATTATTCAGTAATAATTTAAAATGGACTAATTAATAATTTAGTACCTGCTAATTATCCAGTAACTGCATTGAATTATTTAGTACATGCTAATAATTCCCCTAATAATAAAGTAAATATAAATAATAATTTAGTACCTGCTAATTATTCAGTAACTACAATATTATTAAATGTATGTTTTATTTTTATTTATTTATGTATTTAGTCAAAAATAAATACATAACTACTAGAAATTATTTAGCTTCTATTATAATTTATATAGCAACTGCTACAAATTATTCTGTATGAATTTATAACTTATTTAGTAAAAAAAAAAAAAGTTATTCAGTAACTATCAATGATTGGGAAAGTACCATAAATTATTCAGTAATAACTCAGAATTCATTAATTATGTGGAAGACATTCTTTTGAGAGAAAACATTGGTAAGCACGGGATCATTAACTTTAATAATGCAAATTTAAATATAATCTGATACGATGATGTTTGGAAAACATCGTAATGCTGAATATACCAACATCAATACACCAGCACAGCAGAACAGCAGTAGCATTAAAAAGAGGCTGACATGTAAACCTGTTTATAGATTTTTTGTGGCACTTTATGCAGCAATCAGGTTTATGAGGTCAGAAAGGTCCATTATTTTCACGTGTGTCACTTATACACAGTAAGTGTTTAGTAGAAAATGCACATGTAAGCAATGAGGTCAGAACAGGTTTAATGTATATGTCCGGGAAACCGGCCCCAAGAGCTTCATAATAACTGACTAAGGCATTTTCTGTCTTCTAAAGTGTTCTAAAAAATAAATGAATTGCAGACACAGCTCAGAATATTCCTATCACACTGACATGAGATCTGTGAGTCAGTGCTTCAGAAGGCCGAATGAACAATTTCTAGAATTGCATTAATTCACCACAATCATGCTTCATTTTTCTTAAGATTAGCGAAGCACAAAGTTGGCAAAGCAGTGCAGCTTTTCCTGTGCCGGTGTTCGCAGAAGGGGAGATCAAATAAGCCATGTGAAGAAGAGAAAGCTGGGAAATCACTAGGCTAAAGGCTAATGCTAATCTCAATCATCTGCTGCCTCAAAAAGAAACTGGAGCATCAGAAGGGAAAGCATCTGCTTATTTTTACCGGTAAGACTCAAGTATAACAAACCCAGGAAAAGCTAACAGGCTACAATCTCTTCAGCTTGCTAACAGCACTTTGCGCTGAGAGGACACAATGACAGGACAGCAGCACTATCCGGTAAGACTCAGACATAGACTGTGCTATGATATGGGTTCTGTGATCCGTCACAGTGCTATAAACAAGACAATGAAAAATCATCAAAAAATACAAAATAAAATACAAACAAGCCCTCTCATTGGTTGGGATTTCACTAGCAGGCCTAAGGCCTAAAACATCAAATAAGTCACCAACATAATTGGTGCAGCCTAATCTGAAAGCACGTCTAGGACTTCTAGGAGTTCAACATACATACAGATACAGAAACAGATACAGATACAGTTTTTCCCTCTCTTTTGACATTATGCTATATGGACAAAAGTATTGGGACACCTGCTGATTCATTGTTTCTTCCAAAATCAAGGGCATTCAAAAATAGTTTATCCTGCTTTTGATGGCTGCTGGATGATCACCACCCCACCTCATCATCCACAACTCCCCAACTCACCCCAAAATTATTGGATTGCGCACCAACCATCGTTCTAGAAAACACAGTTCCACTACTTCACAGCTCAGTGGTGGAGGACTTTATACCCCTCTAGCCTACGCCTGGTATTAGGCATGATATTAATTCTCATACTCATGTTTGTATACTAATACTCATGTTTATCTGCTCCAGAAAGTCCTTTTTTTTCTATCAGTACAGTACAAGCTGTGTGTGTGCATTTGCACATCTGTGTCAGCAATGGGTGCAACTCAAAGTAGCTGAATGCATTTATTCGAAGGGATGTCCACAAACATTTGGACATGTAGTGTAACTCAGGCCTAGGTCTTACACTCTGTTAGTCTGTTTGCAATTGGTGTATTGTAATCTTAGTAAAACCGTACTGTTACCGTACTGTTCAATATACTTTCTGCAAACTACTGAATATCTGTATCCATAACATATGGTTTCAGGCCACTGCAGAGTGCTCATGTTTAATGCATAGGCAAGGAATCTTGTGTTTCTCTCTGGAATACTCCCTGCACCCGTATTAGACCTGTAACATGGTTGCGTTGTCATTAACCGTGTGTTTAGATCCTAATTGCTTGGTGCACAAACAGTGTACAGCATTAAACTCATGCACCAGTGACCATACGCGGTAATAAGAAGTAATGGGTACGCAGCAGAGGGTCAAAATGAGCTGGCATGGCTAGCCCTTGGTGGCTTTGCTGCCACAGATTTATGGGACAACCTCCATTCATTTCCCCCTGGAATCCATTATTTCTGCTTCGTTTCTTCTGTCAAGGTTGTGGGTGTCGAGTTGAAACAACTTTCCCAACCCAAGCCAGCGGTTAAATTTAGCAACTGTTTGTGCTTCACCTTCTACGGAGTAAACGCACTTGAGTCTGCGAGCAGCCTCAGCAAACTTAAGTTGCTGAAATAAAAACGCTGCATCTATTATGTTCTTCGCTGCTGTATTAATAGGCCTAGCTTAGAGTGTTTAGCGCATTTGATGAACTTGCAAAAATCGCAGTTTGTTGCCTCTTGAGGCACATGATTATCATAATCCCCTTGTTTCCAGCAACAATTTATCTTTAGATAATATGTGGTCCACTATGAATGCTGTTTTCAATGCACATAATAAATAACTATATGATAAATAACTGCTCAACTATACAGTAAAGCTAAACAAGCAGGAAGGTAGGGATAAATACGTAGCTAATTGGCCAGTGATTTAGACTAGCTCAGTCACTGACTGAGCCACTGGAAGGCAATTATGTTATTAATATCTGTAACTAGATAAAAATGTATGATATTTAATTTATTTAATTTTATTTAATTATTAGCTTCACTTCCCCTAGACACAACAAAATGAAATATTTATATATATATTATTTATATATAATTACTTATATATAAGTACATTTATACAGCTGATATATATATATATGTGTGTGTATATATATATATATATAAATCATTTGTTAATACATTATTTATAAATTATTACTAAACCTGTAATATTACTATTAATTAGCATATTGTAAATTAGTTAATAAATGATTAGTGGTGCAAATCAATTACAGCTTTAATAGAGAAGTATGCTTCACCAACTTTTGAAGAGATAAATGGATGATCAGTCATTGGGCTGGATTAAGCTAAGAGCTAAGAGAGGAGCAGCGGTGTGTGTGTGTGTGTGTGTGTGTGTGTGTGTGTGTGTGTGTGTGTGTATGTGTGTGAGTGTGTGTGTGGTGAGACAGAGGTGAGAGAATAAGAGTTATGAGATGTAGTTATGAGATTTAGCATAAATAAAGTAATTATCCACCCTCTGAGCTCAACAGTAGCGACGCTGTGTTTATATCACTAAACAAAAACCTGCTAATACGCCACGTGGCTCTGTAAAGAGAGGGACCTACGGGAGGAAGTTGGGGACAAACTTGATAAGATAATTAATTTGCATTAAAAAAAAAGGTTAACGTGTTATTTGTGTATGTTAAAGCGTTAATGCTGATATATATAAATACACACTATAGAATGCTATAGACACTCATTGAACATTACTGCTGGATATACATAATGTGTTGCATAATTAAAAGGATCCAAACCAGATTATCTCACTAGAGAGCGTAAATATAGGTGTAAATTGCACCTTTTGTTGATGACAATCAAACCCTGGGGGTATCTCCCTGAACAGAAGGTCATTTGCAATAAAGAAACTGACACTGAAGTTCCTGTGCATTGCCATAATTGCAGAGTAGGCACGTCTGATTAATGGTTATGAATCACAAGAATGATGTAATCTAATAGCTATTTGATGAATGTTTCGAAGGTTGTCGAAGCTGCAGAAGGGCACTAGTGAAATCCATATCTAAATCTGCCAGCTTGTAGACTGCACAAGGTGCTACAAGATAGTGGCTGTTTTGAAGAGCTTTGAGGTTTGAAATTATATTAAATATTGCTTGTGTTTATTATATATTGTGTTTATGTTTATTATATATTTAAATGTATTTATTTGCACTAAGAAAAAACATTGCATTGTTTGTTATCAAATAACAAACGTTATATGTTGAACTGAAAGTTTTTTTTACAGTGGCGTAATTGTGGGGAGGGAAATCAACAGGGATGACGTGTTTAGGTGAAGGCAGTGCATTTCACCTTTCAATGTAGTTATTGTTTAATAGCCAGTATTAATAATGTAATATAGAGAAAATAAAGAATCACTAATTTTATTACTAGATGGCACTGGTTATCATAAGATTCTTAAGATGCTTAATGATAGGATTTTTTCTTTTTAACAAAAGTCCATAGATCTGTGTAGGCAGTAGAACATTCCTTACATACTGCAAAACCCTAGTGTGTGTGTGTGTGTGTGTATATATATATATATATATATATATATATCAGAATCAGAATCAGAATCTCTTTATTTCACCAAGTATGTTACCCATACAAGGAATTTGTCTTGGTGAGAGCAACACGCATGACAAGTAACAAAGAAACACAGAACACAGTCTTAAACTTAAGGAAAATGACACTAAACAATAAATAGGGTAGGGGATAAATTAAAAAAAGTAGAAAGTACTAAAGGTAATAAAGGTAATAAAGAGCTGAAAAATATATTTACAGAAAAGAAAAGGACATCTGTACAGGTGTGCAAATAGTCATAGTGCAAAATAGGCAGAGTGCAAATAACTGTTCAGTCCGGTTTGGTACAGTTCAGTTGTAAGTTTAGAGGTTTACAGTGGGAGGTGACCACTGTGATTGAGGAGCGCTACAGCTCTGGGGAAGAAGCTGTTAGCATGACGTGTTGTGCTGGTTTTGATGGACCGCAGTCTTCTACCCGAGGGGAGTGTCTGGAAGAGGAGGTGTCCAGGATGTGAGGGGTCAGATGTAATCTTGCCAGCCCGCTTCCTCGTCCTGCTGGAGTAGATCTGCTGAAGTGATGGCAGGTTACATATATATATATATATATATATATATATATATATATATATATATATATATATATATATTACAATTGTGTTCCAGTGGGGATGACCTTAGAGCGTGATGCATTATGATGATGAAGCAATTAACCATTCACACAAAGCTTTTCACTGAAAAAATAGATGAATCCATCACTGTGATAATTATAAGCTTACTCCACAGTTTAAAGAAAAATGCTTATTTTGCAACTGATCTTACACACTGCTCTATTCTTACTTATATTGTACTGATATTGTACTTTCTCCTTTAGAATCAATAAGATACTGCTTTCTACTCACCTACCTATCTACCTACCTACCTACTCACCCACTAATCTACCTACCTACTCACTCACCTATCTACCTACCCACCTACTCACCTACCTACCTACCTACTCACCCACCGATCTACCTACACACCTACTCACCCACCAATCTACCTACCCACCTACTCACCCACCGATCTACCTACCCACCGATCTACCTACCCACCTACTCACCCACTAATCTACTTACCCACCAACTCACCCAACGATCTACCTACCCACCTCTTCACCCACCTATCTACCTACCCACCTCTTCACCCACCTATCTACCTACCTTTTCACCTAGCCAATCTGCTTATCCATCACTCACCAACCTATCTAACTACTCACCCACCTATCTACCTACCTTCTCATCTATCGATCTACCTACCTACCTACTCACCCACTAATCTACCTATCTACTTACCCACCTATCTACCTACCTATTCACCTACCTATCTACTTATTCATCGCTCACCCACCTATCTGCCTACCCACCTACTCACCCACCTATCTACCTACCCACCTACTTACTCACCTGTCTACCTACCTATTCATCTACCTATCTGCTTATCCACCTACTCACCCACTAATCTACCTATCTACTCATCCACCTATCCACCTACCTGCTCACCCACCTATCTACCTATCCACCTACTCACCCACCTCTCAATTTTAAATGAATAACAGCCCTCTTATTTTTGTCAGTTGGGGGGCACAATACTCTTGTATCTCATCCCAAATCTAGACCCATAACTTTGGATAAACATCACTTGAGTTTACAAACCTTGTTTATGGAATTCTTAAAAAGAAAAAGTACTGGAAAGGGTTTTTGGGAGCGAACCATTCAGTGAAAATAAGATATGTGATTATAAAGAACCTTTATAAGATAAATTTCTAGAACCATACATCCAAACCTAGAACCATTTAGGCACCTTTTTACATTTTTAGGTGCGTAAAATTGTAATATGGGTTCAGATCAGGGCTGTTACCGAATCTGTCTGCAGTTCTCCATATCATTTCTATTTTTTTCTTAAGCAAAAAATGTTCCTTGTTCTTGCTGGAGAGAAAGGGCTTTTGATTCATCTGCAAATTTAAAAGGAGGATATTTTAGAACCGAGGAGGCCCGAGGTTATTGTGTTATCACAGCACAATTCAAGAGAAATTTATATGGAAGTTCTCCACTGATGAAACTCGTGCTAGTTTTTTGCTTTTTGTAGCATTTTTAAGCACCATGAAATAAAGGCTATGCCCAGGACCTGAAGGACCTGGAAACAGAACATTAGCTGGCAGGCTGCTTCAAATAAATACATGCCATTTGTATCCAAACGCAAGTGAAAGATAACATAAAATCTCATCTTTCTGTGCTCTCCTCATATGAATACAAATGAAAAGACAATGTTGTATTATTTCTCTGGTTTTATTGGTTGCATTTTAAATGGCTCCATTCTGCAGAATGCTACCTAGAGATCCCAATCTCACAATTCACAGTTAAACTAGAGTTGTGTTCCAGTGGGGATGACCTTAGAGCATGATGCATTATGATGATAAAGCAACTAACTGAAAACAACTGATTAATCCATCACTGTGGTAATTAAAAGCATACTCCAGAGTTTGAGAAAAAAAAGCTGGTTTTGGTTTGTTGGCTTGTTTGTTTAGTTAAAGGATTTCTGATTATATGTATGTGTTAATTCCCAGAAATGACATTTCTAGGCCTGCATCCAAACTCGCATACTACCACACAGAAGGATGTCATAATTCTACAGCAACATTGTCAGTGGCAGAGCTCAACACCTCTTGTCCTGGAGGCTAGTTTTCTGATAAGCCAAAGCTCATTATGATCACGCATAGATGAAGCGAGACACATTAATTATCTCGTAGTAAAGGGCATATTATACATTAAAAGGCCTGTACCTATCGTCAATGCTGAATGGTTGGGGGCTGTCGGGCCCTTAAGGTTCATTGATGTATAACGTCAATGAAGGCAATCCCATCTGGGCCAAACCGATTGAACGGCTACGGCTGTCAGTGTGTCCATGCTAACCCCTATCCACTGTCCAAAGTGTCTATAATGGACATATATGTGTCTTGGACTGGACTTACAAGAAGCAATGGAAGACGGTCACCTGGTCTAGTGAGTCCCGTTTCCTTTCATACCATGTGGACATGTAAAAGGGACCAATTCCAAAACTCAGCCCACTAAAAGAGCCTTGAGACTAAATGCAACAGATACTTCAGAGGAGGCTAATAGCCAGGTAGGCCGACTGGAGAAGGGAGAAACTCGTCACGCCAAAGAAGAAAAAGCTAATGTTAGGCCGACCAGACACCAGAGCAAGGCCGATTAGACACAACCTTCTCAGCTAGCTAACTGCATGACTGCAGTGCGGTTTAAAGAATTACAAAATCACTAAATAATATGTTTGTGTTAAAGCGCTAGGCTAGGTTAGGTGCAAGCTACATGGCTACTGTGGGCTGCCGCAGTGCCATAACCAGCCAATTCAAGCAGAGCTAGGCAAAATAACAGGGTTGTACATTTTTCAACCCAACCGAAGTCACCTACTTACTTTTTATACATATACTCATTAAATGTCTTCTGTGGTACCTTTAAATAATCTGTCTAGCTAATTTAGCTACTCCTTAGGTAGCCTTTTTTAATGAACCCTGTCAACTGGTGCTTTGTAGTTTTTTCATGAGGTACACATTTACCTGAAATACCCCATTTTGCTTCTAAAAATATTAATGGCTAACACTAACACTGCTAAGCACTGACAGCTCGCGGTGAAACATCAGTTTCTTGGCACAGTCATGACATATTGCTGCCTTTGAGATGCTTCTAATGCAATTCAGTAACCGGCACCTTCACCACTGAACTGCCTACTGGCACCGACTTAGAAGACAGCCCAGCTAGTAAGGCATTGTGGCAGCTACCCTCAGTTCCTGACCTGCTATCTGTTTCCTGATGCTGGTTCTTACTTGTCTGCATATAAAAAGCTATTTGTTACGCTTTTGTTCTTTGCATAATACTCTCTGGATTCATAACAGGGTATTGCGTCTAGTGTTCGCTGGCTTCCATTTTATCTTGTCAGCCATGGACTCCAATACACTATACTCACACATGCACTGTACAAAAGCAAAAAGCTCTGACCTCATTAGTACCCAAACTGTGCTCTAACACCTCGCATCTGCCCCCAGCCTCAGCCACATCCCACCACTCTCTTTCATACACGGTTTACCTTTTCTGCTGACAGGGCATTACGAATGGGCAGGCACATCACGAACTGGCCAAGACTGCCCTTTGCAAAAACCTTGAGTCTATAATTTATGGCCTAATTTGAAGGTGATGCTATCATCAGAGCTGAGGAGCCCCCTCTTTAGAAAGCCGGCTCTGTGATTGCCGCCGCTCTGCTCTTCATTCCCCCCAGCAGATAACATCTATGAGGCTGAAGAGTTTTAATGAGGCGGAAGATTCCTGTTAGCGATGGCTTTTTAATCGTTGCACGGGCCACTTTGCTCATCTGCTGTGACTACACTCTTAAAACGAAAGGTTCCTAAATGGTTATTGGCTTGGATGTACTAGAATACAACGTGTTAATTATATAGAGGTTCTGTAAACTTTAGCAATTAGTCCTCACACTCATGCATCTCATTTAAACACAAGATAGTTCTTGCCATAGAATTCATTTACTCAGTATTTAATTGGTTATTTGATATATAATAGTAAGTATGTGACTTTAGTTGGGGTGGAAAATGCCCAGATGCTGTTTAACAGGCCTATTTACCACCCTGTTATTTTACCTCAGAGTGAAACATGCTAATTTTCCTTTTATGGAGGGCTTGTAGAAAATAATGGATGCACTCTGCTTCTATTGGCTGGTTTACATTACCCTACCCATGTAGCATAGCACAGCTTTGTTTTTAGCACTGTTATAAGAACCTTGTAATTATATAGTAATTATTCCCAAGGCTTATCAGATACTGGCCCTTCTCCGAGCAGTGCTTCCCCAGATTGGCTAGTGTTAGCCATATAGACTCACTTCCGTATTCTCCTGAAAGTAGCTGCAGCTGTGTTTAGCCTTAGATAACAGTTTTGGGGGTTTGCATTTGGCACATTTCCAGCCCTGCTTTACTTGTTCTGCACTGTTTAACGTGGGTTTTGTTTTTGAAAAAGGTCAACAACAGTGCTTGAGCTTAACGTTATGTCACAAAACTCTCATTATACAACTATGCAGAGGTTAAAAAGATTTTAGGGGCCTAAAGGGCATGTTTATTTTCTCAAGAGATACATAAAAACTGATTGAGCTTTTGGCAACAAAAATCACAATCATGCATCTTCCTTAACAGGAGGGCATTTTTTTGTTTACGGCCCCTCTTTGCCTTTCAATGTGTGATTATTATTTGCTTGATTTTATTTGGCTAGAGCAGAAGGGACCGAACACTAGTCTAGCTTTTATTAGCCACATTTATTTTGTCATTTTTCACACAGGACCACAGAGAACACAGTGTTACAGAGTTGGAGAAAAAGAACACTGAAAAGTACAACTGTGAATGAGAGACAGACAGAAATGCTTTTAAGTGAAGGTGCCTGAGATTTAATTATATAATTCCTTGCTGAATGGTAAGTGCTGGGTAAGAGTGCCTGTATTCAAAGCCACAAGCCAACACTCACCCACTCATCCACACACACACATACACACAATGGTATATGTATGTAGTTGCATTTTCTTTTTTGTTGCTTGTGTGTTTTTACTTTTGTACTCTGCCTGCTATTTAGAAAGCTGACATAAAGAATTCTCAAATAATTTGAAAAGGGCTCCACAAATATTATTTATTTGTTATTATAATTATTATTGTTGTTCTTCTTCTTCTTTATATTATTATTATTATTATGATGATGATGATTAATTTTATGTAATTATATACATGTATATCATTTTATTATTATTATTATTATCATCACAATTGTGCAAAAGTGTTATAAAAAAAGCAACTTGTGTGACACAATTAAACACAAATTATTAACAATAAAGTTGTTGATGACACAATGATAATCATACAAATAATAATAAGTCTTATTATTGTTGTTATTGTTGTTTTTATTATTATTTATATGTGTGTATATAATTATTATTGTTATTATCATTGTCATCATCAACTTTAAATATGAATCTATATTTTCTGTGAAGAAAAAATACTATTAAAAGTGAGTGTTTTGAAAAGCCATTTGTATGAAAAAATAATCAATAATCATAACTAAATAACAATAATAAAGTTATTAGTTATGTTTACAGTGTGAGCCTGTACCTCCACAGTGCATATGCATATATAAAGTTATATTTCTTAATAGAACACTTTCTCACACAGTTCAAAACTTTACACTTCACAAAATTATCACAGAATGATCATACAAGCACACAGCACACACACCAGCATACACCACCTACACACGCCAAAGACATCCACAGCAACTCCAGCAACATGTGTTGGTGTCTGCTGTTGCAGTACCCCTCCTGCATGCTGTCTGCTGTACAATGAGCTGAAATGATGAAAAATCTTCCTATCTTGTTGAGATATTGTGCCTCACTCGTGCTGGTTGAGTTAATAGAAAGAAATAGTCTTCCTGAGACTGCAGCTTTCTCCACTGTCACTTCTCTGTTTAAAGCGGTGTAGAGCTGAATGTTTGATTGAACTGCAGAGGGAGGAGTGCCTCACCTTGTTAGCTGCAAATGTCAAAATAAAGCAGCACACAGATGGAACTGCATACGGCCAATTGCACTGACCTACATTGCATCGCTAAAGGTAACAAAGGAGCACAACACAAAAGTGCATAGAGACCAATTACCCACAGATGAAAGCCTCTGAGGAGCCACTTACACCGCCCTCCCCCCCTCATGTTTGGACAAATGACCCAAGAGGAAAAACACCGCTAAACAAATGTTCATCTTTCTAAACCAAACATACTTTAGTAGCTCCTCAAATCATTTAAAACCTCACCAATGAAGGAGCATCATAGCGAGAGATGAAGCAGGCAGCTTTTGATGGATGTAGGATTCCTTGTGAGCCGCAGCTGTCTGTGCTCCAGTGTTCTTATACTGTTCAGTTTTTAGGGCCTGCAGTACAAACACTGCAATCCTCATAGTGTGGAGGACACCCCAGAGACTGTGTACGACTTTGAACATTTTTGTTTTTACATTATTGGTCTCGTAAACATACTATCCAGAACTGGAGGCAAAGTCTTTGAATGTGGAAGTGCAAATATTTCCAGCCCTGTCTTCCTACTTCCCATGACAAGTATACGTTCTTTCAAAGGATACAAACAATTTACTATGAAATTTAATTCGTTTTGTGAGAGGGAAAAATATTCTTCTGCAGTCTGTTTGGAAGCCCTAGGTTACGCCTCAGGCCTGTGAAATGAAGACCAACAAGCTTGCAGGAGATGTTTTTCTTCAGAGTAAAAAGTATAATTGTGAAAATTACAAACTATGACAAGTGAACAAGCTGAATCACTACAATTTTTTTGAAGTACCGGGCAGTCTTTCATTTTTTACTGCATGACCCTAGGATGGGTAACAGTATTTACCTTGGCATAGTTGAATATTAAGAGTTTGGTAAATGGAAGTGACACACCATCAACCTCAAACAGCAAACAGCCCTTTCAAACCTAAAAACTGAGCTGTAAAACAGGCTGATTCCAAAAGCCCAAGACTGGGCTTGACTAAAAGCTAACACTAGCTAAATGAGTGAAGCACCTGAGAAAAGCTGACTGGAGGAAGCTCCACTGAGAAGGCCAGAGGAGCATGGCATGGGTGTCCATGCTAGGCTAAAAGCTAACCCAATCAGACCCTGCTATAATCTCTTCACCTAGCTAATGATGCACCATGCCAAATTAACATGGAGAAGACAGCAACACCAACCAGCAACAACTGGGGAATAAATACAGTACATATAATAATTAAAAAGGTTGTGTTATAGCACTCAAAACAAAGCTATGCTATGCTATGCTATGTTAGGCCATGCTGTGTGGCTATTGTGAGCTGTCACGGTAATGTGAACCAGCCAATCAGGGCAGAGTTCATCAGTTTTTTTCCCACATGTCCACCAAAATAACAGGCAATATAACAGGGTGGTAAATCGCCTTGTAAAAGCCTTGACTAAAGTCACATATTTACTATTTATACATCAATTAACAAATAAATATAATAGGAATAGCAGCAATTGCTGTCAGACAGGCATTGATATCTGCTTATATTTATATTGATAAAGGCTCTTGCAGTTTTTATGGGTACTCTGGTTTTCTCACAGCTCCCAAACACACATGGTAGGTGAACTGGTCATCCTAAATTGCTCCCTGGGTGTGAGTTTGTAAGTGAATAGGTATGTATACGCCCTCATCCACGGAGTATTTCTGCCTTCCGCCCAGCAATTCCTGGTAGGCTCCAGAACAATCGCAAAACCTGACCAGGAAGAAGCAGATAAGAAGATGAATGAATGAATGGAAGGTCAGAGGCCACTGAGATAAACAATAAAGGTACAAACTGGGAGTCAAACTGCCTCACGTGCACATAGGTCACACTGCTCTATGGCAGTGTTTTTGGACTCTTTTAAATATAAAATGTTGTCAAAATCACATTTTTGTGGTCAGGTCATCCTCCTCGTTCAATTCTGCCATAAGTGCAGGTGATGTAGCTCAGTAATGGAGTGTGAGTCAGTCAACAAATGTTCCCTGCTCGACCCCTGATGAGGAGGTCCACCTCACGCTGCACTGCAGTAGTATGGACTTAAATGTGAAAGTAGTTGTTAGAGCACAGTCATAAGTTAACAAAGTTGCTGCCCCTCTCTACCAGGGGCAGATTACCAACCAGACTTACCTGGGTACGTGCCCAGGGGCCCCAGCCACTAGGACCTGAGCCAACATCGATAGATAATAGGATGGCCATTACACTGTTTTTATTTTCAGCCACACACAACCTATGAGGACGCCCATACATGTGGATTCACGTCAAGGGGATTGAAATATACATTCTTCAGTATATATCCTACATGGGCAAAAGTATTGGGACACCTGCTCATTTACTGTTACTTTTTCTAATCAAGGGTAACAAAAGAGTTTATCCTGTTTGTGTTGGAGTAACTGTCTCTACTGTCCAGGTAAGAAGGCGTTCTACTAGATTTTGGAGCATTGCTGTGAGGATTTGATTGTATTCAGCGACAAGCGTGTTAGTGAAGTCAGGATGTTGGATGTTCACCACCCCAACTCATCTCCAACTCATCCCAAAAGTACTGGATGGAGCACAATTATTCCTGAGAACATTCATACATCTGTGTCAGCAATGCGTGTAACTTGAAGTGGCTGAATGCATGCATTAGAAGGGGTCTCCACAAATATTTGGAAACCCTTTGCTGAAACACATGTGGAGTAGTGGAGCTGTGATGGTGCGCCATCTAATACTTTTAGGATGAGTTGGAAGTTGGGGATGATCATTCAACATCCTCACCAACGCTCTTGCCACTGGATGCAGTCAAATCCTCACAGCAATGCTCCAAAGTGTAGTAGGAAGCGTTCCCTGCACAATACAGACCAACAAGGCTGGATTTTGATGTCAGAAGAAACAATGAATTAGCAGGTGTCCCAATACTTTTGTCTATATATATATATATATATATATATATATATATATATATATATATATACAACCGTCTTATTTTTTATCGTATATATTTTCTAAATATTTCTAAACACTATATGGACAAAAGTATTGGGACATTGTGGCCTGTTGCATTGTTTTGTTGGAAGACAATCTGTCATTCGTTTTTCTCCATTAAGTAAACAAGCAAGATAAACCCATCAAAACCAGTAAACATCAGCATGACATGCATGTATATGAACTATTCTTTTTGCCGTGTGTATCAACAAATTGACAAACAGCATGTGAACAGAAAATAGCATATGACCTGTGAAATTCGCCTTCAGGCTCTAGTCCAGGAGGCAGCTATGAAGACTAGCATCTAGAAATATGTGTTTAGATTTGATCTGTGTGTGAAATGAGTGGAATGTCATTTGGAGTATTAGAGTATTATCAATGTCAGTGGCCACTGACATGATTTCATAAATGCTGGGTCTACCCTTAATGAAGATCTCTCTCCGTCTGTCTCTCTCTCTCTCTCTCTCTCTCTCTCTCTCTCGCTCTCTCTGCAAAACAGCAGCAAAATCAATCAGGCCACCTATAGGGTATACAAAGCGATGACTGATTGTACTGGCGTGTAAATAAAACTATAATTTTATGTAAATGTAATCTGAAACTTTCCCAGATAAGAGGTCCTGACATTTTGCATTAGTGTATATCATAAAGCAAGGAGAGTTGTAGAGTACCTCTTGCTCTCAGTCATTCCTGCCAGAACAAGACATCTCATTAATGAATTTTTGGCTGTGTCTCTGCTGCCACTTGGTGGTAAACTTCCCAATTACAACTTCAAGCCCACTTTAGCTTTTGCCTGTGGGCTATTCTACTAACCTTGAGGGAGAAGGAATTTGCATATTCATACAAATAACCTGCAGAAACATCAATAAACCATAAACGTAAAGGAACCATGATTTTTAAATTGTAAATAATTTGCTTCACTTGATTCCCTATTATGCCGAAGGTTGTGTGTGTGTGTGTGTGTGTGTGTGTGTGTGTGTGTACTTATGGGTAGTTATGGGTTCAATCCTCACTCTGGTCTCTGTATGTGAGAAAACACACAGTAGGTGAACTGGCTATGCTAAACTACCAGTAGGTGTGAATGAACGGGTGTGTGTGGTACCCTGTGATGGACTGTCACCCTTGTCTGAAGAGCATCCTGCCCCTGTCCCACCGTAAGCCTAACCAAGAAGTGGGAGAGAAGATGATATATGGATGGATGGATGGATGGAGGGATGATTCACTATTATTGTAATATTATAATACATTTCTGTGATCTCCCCAAAAAAATATTAGAATGGGAACGTTGCAGCAGCTGAAGGTTGCCATTCCCAATGCTGAGCATCGACTATAGAGGTATAAAGTTCTTCAGCATTGGGCTGTGGAGCAGTGGAGCTGTGTTCTCTGGACTGATGAAGCTACACCCAGCTGGAGAGTTGGAGCAGCATTCGTGATCCAGTGTGAATCATCAAACGTCAGTACCTGACCTAACCATTGCTCTTGCAGTTGAATGCAGTCAGATGTTCCGACATGCAGTGTAAAGCCTCCCCAGCAGGACATGCTGGATGAGGGGGTGTCTACAAATATGTGAACATGCTGAATGTCTGTTTATAGGAATAAAAATATTTAAAAAAAAAAACAATAACCCAAGCTAATTATGATTCCTTTGGAAAAGATTTAAAGAAATTGAACATAGACAATAAAAGCAATCCATCAGCAATACATCATTTTACATTTGAAAATAGCCAAGGATTCACCACCTTCACAATCCCTCACTGCATTTCTACTGCTATAATAACTACTGGATTAAACACTGAGCCAAACCTCATGTAAAGCAGCGCTATGCGAGGATTGGTGTTTATTGTTCCTTCCTAGTTGGGAAGTGGAACCCATGCAGCCACACCACTATAGGGATACCCTTAGCTACAAGCATTTCTGGATTTTGGAGAGATACAGAGACGGTACTGTATGTATAAAAAGCTTAAGAACTGAAGCTTTAGTGTAATATTACTGGATTTTAAATGATTATGTCTGTGTTACACAGCGTTACTTAATCCTCGCTAGCGTTTTTCCTGCCCGCTTCTCGAGAGTAGTGCAGTCAGCAGCAATCTGAGGCCTAAGTAGCAGCAAGACAGCAATGCTAGTCTCCTTATTACAGTAAATGGAGCATTGCAATCATTTTGAAGCTGTTATTTTGTATATAAGGTAAAATCTCCAGATTCAGATTGTACATCATATATATATATATATATATATATATATATATATATATATATATATATTATTTTATTTGATTTTTTTTCTGTCCACTTCTACAGCACTTTAGCACATCCAGTGCTAAGTGATAAGAGCATCTTCCTAATCATAGCATATTTTAAAAAGTTACAAAATATGGTAAAGCATTCATAAATCAGTCTGTGAGATTGACATTGCATGCATTAGCGACTTTGTGGTTCATGTTTCAGTTTATCCTACCGACCAAGGTTGGATTACAAGGTAAGCATTATAAATGTGCCTTGAACCCATAAAATAGACATTCCGTGGGAAATCAGCAGCAGTCTGTTTAATCTGATGTTTCTGGAGCGCCATCTGAATGTGTCATGAATGATTAGTGAAGAGAACTGATAAACATAACCATACCAGCACAAGCAGATGTCATTCCCTGAGGAGGAATAAACACGCTTCCAAGTTTCACTGGAAATGATCCGGTGAGGGAAGAGGTCATGGCTTATGGTCAGATTCTACTCATTAGGTACAAAATAAATCTTCAGTAAAAAAATCTGCATTTTGTTTTTGGGGTGTAATGCAGTCAGGTCCGTAAGTATTTGGACAGACACATTTTGTGTTATCACAAGAAGTTTACTACTTTAAAACAGGCTTGTTGCTTTAACTAGATTTACTAGATTCAGCTAATCACAAGCTGCTTAAAATTATCTTCATTAAAAACTATTAACCATTTAAGGTGATGAACCGCACTGACAGATAACCTCTAACTGAAGCATTCGCGCAGCCCTGCCCCTCGCCCCGCCCCTCGCACTCCAAGTTCATTCTTTTGGTGCTAAGCATTTAAGTGAGTTCTGTGAGAGCCTATCTCACTCCTTTCTGCTGTATTGTACTGTTACAAAACAGCCAGATGTGATATTCAGTCTTGTACTTTCGTGTAGCCCAGATTACTGTCTGTATCTGTACTGTCTGTTTGATCCACAGTGTCAGAGTTGTGTGTCTGAGGCTGCTAGCCGGTGCTGTTCCATGTTAATAAATATGTTAAATCTGAAAGCCAGGTCAAACTACACTGTTTAATCTACTGTTTTCCCACTGTCATACTCAGTGTACTCAAAGGTATCTATACATAGCTGGCTAACCGTGTTCAGTATTGATTAATATGGATTTATATTGCCAGTCATCATCAGTTTCACCAGTTCAATAGAGTTAAATCGGTTAGTCTTGTAAGGTGGGGACCCTGGGATTATTAGTGGTCTGAGAAATGGGTTTGCAAATCTGATTGGACAATACTGACTGAGATGTGAACCAAATTTTATTTTTACCCCCCACTTCTTAAAACCAGTAAATAACTGGAAACCAACACAATTAGTCAGATTTTATTTTGCTATCATTTTATTTTGATATATATATATATATATATATATATATATATATATATATATATATTATGATGTGAAATACTCAGTAAATATTCAAATTAAGGTCAAATTAAGTGAAATAGTGAACAGAAACGGGCTACTAGTGTTGATCATCTGAGAACCATATATTTATAGATCCACAATGATGATCTGTGAACTGAATATGAAACTGGTTTAATTACTCTAGTTACTCAGTTTTTCTGTCCAAAAAGCAGAAATTAAAATGTCAGATCGGACATTGATAGAAAACATTCCCAAATCCTCACCAGTTCTGGAACAAGATTCTTTGGGCAGTTTATAGATAAATAACAACATTATAGATAACAAGAATAATGGAGAAGGAAAGGAAGGGTTCATGATAAGCAATAACACATCATCTGTCAAATATGGTGAAGGTACTGTTATAGCATGGGCATGTATGGCTGTTAACGGAACTGGGTGACTGGTGATGGAAGAAGCAGGATGAATTCTGACCCTGAATGTAAATTCTTTGGTATATGATTGGAACACTACCTAAAAAAACAATCATTAATTAATGATCAGTAATATAACCAGTAAATTACTTGATTTCTATAGAGCTGAGTCAGAAGAATTTGAGACAAACTGGATAGAAGCGATGGAAGGAAAAAACCCGATAGTCCACAGCATAGCTTTTTCTTTGGGAGGGTCATGGATGGGCTTGCACAGTCATTTCCCAAACTGGTTCAGTCAACACTGTTGACAGTGTCAATACTGAATGTTCCAACAGAATGAGTTTACATAAACATTGTGTCTGACCATCTGCAATTAAAAAAGCAGGTTTATTGACTGGTGCTATGCAGCAGTTCAAACCCCACTGCTAATATAAAATCTCTCATACTTCACACTCAGTCTCACAGAGAGAGGATACAGCAAGCTGGGCTTTGAATCTACCATGTGTTGATGTGTTCTTTGTGTCGGCATACATGGTTTAGTCCAAGTTCATTTTTTTTTTCTAACATTAAACTTTCCAATACTGAGTGAGTAAAATATGGGTGCTAGGTGATACCATAGAATAAGTACACTATATGCCAAATGTTTGTGGACACCCTTTCTAATGAATGCATTCCGATACTTTAAGTTGCACCCATTGCTGACACAAATGTGAAAATGCACACACACACAGCTCATCTAGTCCCTGTAGAGAAGTATTGTCAGTAGAATAGGACTCTCTGGAGCAGATAAACATGGACCCATTGGCACCATGCATCCTAATGCCAGACATGGGCTAGAGGGGTATAAAGCCCCCAGTACTGAGCAGTGGAACTGTGTTCTCTGTAAATGGTGCTCTACTTTTGGGGTGGTGATCTTCCAACATCCTGACCTCACAAATGCTTTTGTCACTGAATGCAATCAAATCCTCACAGCAATGCTCCCCAATCTAGTCGACAGCCTTCCCTGGACAGTAGAGATAGTTGCTCAAACAGGATAAACTCTTTTTGAAATTCTTGATTTTGGAAGAAACAATAAATGAGCGGGTGTCCCAAAACTTTTGTCCATATAGTGTACTCTTCGTTCCATATAGAACCACGTTTGTAATAGAAGCAGTGGATCTCGTCATGTAGAGATTACATGAAGAGAAGGTTCTTTAGACCTTTAAAATGTTCTTTACTCACACAACTTTATTACAAACATGGTTTATAGTGACTAGGACAGGCCTTCATCTGTCTCTCGTTTATTTGCCAAAATGTGTAAGTTTCAGCATCCTCAGGTCTACTCTCAGGTCACTGCTGTCACCTGGCATGGCTCTTGCTATAGCAGGATGTTAGGGCGTGATGTTAATCACACTGTTCTGATTTGACTGTTTGTCTACATCTTCTGGAGAACGCAGTAGTGACACTAAAGGCTAACGCTAACTGTGAAGTGCCGCATGGGGAGTGGGGGCATCCAGTCTGGTATCCAAGAAGAAGGGCCGGCTGGGGGAGAGATGTGTGGGCCACACATCGCAGGAAAGCCACTGAAGCGAGTGGGTGATAGATGGGTGCTAGGGTAAACGCTAACCCTACCCGACCATACCACAATCTCTTCAGCAAGCTAACTGCCCACCATACCGACTGGACATCATCATGAGCATGCCAAGAGGACAACACGGCTACATGGAAAGACTAATTACAATAACTGCAAAAAGTTAACGTTACAGTGTTAAAGCTAGGTTATGCTATGTGCCCGTGAGCTATAGCCCTGCTGTAAACCAACCAAAAAAAAAGGCAAAGCTCATCATTTTTATTTTATTTTTTACAAGCTTAAATTCAAGAAGTTTCACATACATACACATACATTTTCATAGAAATTAGTAAATGACTGATGTGGCCTAGTAGCAGGGCTATCCGGAGAGACTAGGCAAAATAACAGGGTGGTAAACAGTATTTTGTCACTCCAGTAAATTTAGAATTCATCTGTATTCTCCAGGTGTACCAGAAATTAGTCTTGGTGTAGGGGTCAAATATTAAATGCCCCCCCCCCAAAAAAAAATAAATAAATAAATAAATCAATAAATAATAAAAATAAAATAAAAATAAATAAATACTATATATAATATATTGCACATAAACAGAAAATAGAAACATACAGTCTAAAATGGACTGAAGGTCAAATTATGTCACATAATTACTATCTATATATCTAAGAACAAATATAAATACTACTCGGAAATTAAGAAATAAAATACATAAATAAAATAATAAATCCTTTGCCAGTGAATCACAGTCCCTGTGTTTCTGACAGCCTAGGGACAGTCTGTTCGCTTTGATGACTGATGCCATTTTGCTGAGTGTTATTGTCAAACCCACAACACACGTCATGATATAAAAATAAAATACATATATTTTATTTTTTAATATTACAACGTCTGCTTTGCCCTGTATTAAATTCATAAAAAGTGAAAATACACAGAGTTTTTTTTTTTTGTTTGTTTTGTTTTTTTAACACCACTGGAAAATTACTGCAAGCCCGGCACATACGGATCGGGTTCACGGGTGACGTCATGTCAGTCGTAACGCTGTTTAGCACGCTTTCTAGTACATTCTCCGCGAGCCCTGTGGTCCACTGCTCTGTTTCTGCCGTCTCGTTTGGTAGTTAGACTTCAAAACAGCCCTTCATTTTTTCATTTCTCTCTCTTTTCTCTTTTTGTGCAACACAAATCTTCAAAACTGAGGTTGCGCCGGTAAAGGTAGGACCGGTATTTTTCTTGAAGTTTGGGTAAACCGTTCAAAATGGCTGCTACCCCAGTTTCACTGCCAGCCAGCGCCGGCTGGACCTCAGCGAGGAGGACTGCAGAAAATGGCGTCTCGGTGGAGGCTTTTTTTTTTTAAACGATGCCGGCTTTGTGTTTGGCAGCCGACAGCTAGCTGAGAGGGTCGTGTAACAGTGGTCGGCGCGGGGTTTAGTCTAAAAACGGACGTAGTTGCTGGTCGTGACTTAAGAAATAACGTAAAAACGTAAAAACGAAAACCCTGCGGAGCAAAGCTAGCCAGCAGAAATCTCAGAAAATTGAGGAAGTGGGTCTTTAGGGTCTTTTTTTGTTTGTTTTTTTTGTTCAGGCTGGTATATTAATGCTTCTTAATGTTATATAACTGCAGTTTACAGTCCTAATTTTAGCAAGCGGGTAATTTTAGATGTTAGCTGGCTGTAAAAATTGAAGTAGCGCTAGCTAGCTGGCTAGCTAACTAGCTAGCTAACCGCTCAGGTGTCAACGGCTTTGTGCCTCCCGGCTGTTGGGTAACGCAGCTAGCTGAAGCCCGGCCGTTGTGATGGAGGGCGTTTAGAGGGGAACACGGCGTGCTCGTTTTCCTCTTGAGGATTGCTTTAATTTATACAGTGTAATATGCAGTTAAATGTGACCTACGCCTTGTTGTAGTGGCCAGTGTTTTAACGTTATCTGTGTAACCTTGATGAATGTGGTGCTCATCCTCCTCTCTCCTCTCTCCTCCTCTCTCCTCACAGCCCGGTTTTCCCCACCCCACCCTTTGATTCTTATTCTTTTGAAGATTCTTCGTTGTCAAGCCGCCAAAGTGGAGAGTGTGATTGCAGAAGGGGGTGCTTCTCGTTTCAGGTGTGTGTGTGTGTGTCGACTGTTTACATAAAAACATAAAGGTTAATCACGTTATTTATGAATAAACAGAAATCTTCAACTCTAAAAATTACTGGAGCAGATAAACACCATGAACCTATTGGCGTCATGCCTAATGCCAGGCGTGGGCTAGAGGGGAATGAAGACCCCTCCCAGCATTGAGCTGTGGAGCAGTGTTCTCTGGAGTGATGGGATGCTTTTGGGATGAGGTGGGGTGCTGATCATCCAACATCCTAACCTCACTAATGCTCTTGTCATTGAATGCAATCAGATTCTCAGAGCAGTGCTCCATAATTGAGTAGAAAGTCGTCTCTGGACAGTAGAGACAGTTACTTCAACTAAAGCCTTGAATAACCTTGAATAAATGAGTGGATGAATGGATTGAGCAGGTGTCCCAATACATTTGTCCATACAGTGTGTGCATATATGAGAAGGAACGCACCTTAATATAAAAATCTTTTTTTCTTTATCAGAAAGCTAGTGCTTTCCACCAGGCAGAGCGGTATGACACAGTATGGTAATGAATATGAATCCAGAAGTATCTGTACCCTGTTTGAGTATGTCTCCAGTATGTTTTCCACTGTACAACAGTGTTCATTAGAAGTAGGTGGGGATTTCTGGAGGTTGTGCGGCGGTGACGTGATTTCCCATTCGCTAGTTAAATTCTATTGTTAACAGTAAACACAAACAGCAAGAGTGGTCTCAGGGGTGCAGAATTACAAGTAGAGGAGGAGCACCGTTTGCAATACCCTACAGCATTTATACAAGCAGGAGAACAAGAATTATCATATTTGTCTAATGCTCTAACACTCTAATGCTGTGTTTTGGTAGTAAAACCAAAAAAGCAATGTTATATTCTGTCTTTGCAGACAAATTCAGTGCCATGTTGCTTTGAATGCTTAAGCAAAAAATGAAAGTCTCAGTTTCCCTCTTCCCCTGAAACTGCACCAGCGATTGGTCTGCAGTAGGGATCCTGGCCATCCAAGTCCGATCATTTGTTTCACAACAGTTAGTACTGTAATACACTGAGTAACTATATACATACATCCAGTTTCCAGTCCTGGACTTTGTAATTCTTGGTAGATGTGACATGACATAGGTGGCCAGTGAGTTACATTAACTGTTTGCTTAATGCCCACCGTGAAGCTGGATTCAAGGTCCAGATTTGAAGAGCTCTGCTTTAAAACGATTAGCTCAGGGCTGCTCGATCCTGATCCTGATCTTGAAGATCTACCACCCTGCAGAGTTTAGCTTGACCCCGAATCTAACACCCCTGATCCACATGATTAAGGCCTTCAGGAGCAACTGAACATTAGAGTTAGCTGTACTGGATCGGAACTCTTTAGGGTGGTAGATCTCCAGGACCAGAATTGAGCAGTCCTGCATTAGCCTATGAAATATGCTTTTGACTTTAGATTAATTCATGACAAATTTCTCACTATTTTAGTGCTTCTTCGGGCGGAGGAGGAGGTAGGGGTGCACCTCAGCACTATCCCAAGACTGCCGGCAACAGGTAAATTTGCAGTTCTAGATGTTGAGCGTTAACAAAAACAGTGCTAATAATAATTAAAAATCTAGTGTCTGTGCTTCTTTGTTTGTAGTCTGAATTATAGTTAATATATATTGTACCCTCTTAGCGAGTTCCTGGGGAAAACCCCAGGGCCTAGCGTTCAGAGATGGGTTCCCTCACGAAGCACTAGACGAGATGTCGACTCCTCCAATGAAAAAGAACATCATGATGCGATATTTAGGAAAGTAAGAGGGTAAGTAATATTAGTGATCCTGGTTTCTTGCTTTAGGAGCGGTTTTATGAAGTAGCATTTTTGTTTCTTTGTTCTGGTGCAGATTTGTTTCTAACTAGGATTTTGCTCATGATTTTTTTTGTAGGATACTTAATAAACTGACCCCTGAAAAGTTTGACAAGCTATGCCTTGAGCTCCTCAACGTGGGTGTAGATTCTAAGCTTGTCCTTAAGGGAATCATCTTGCTGGTAAGTCTAATTGGTAGTACTGTTTAGCTCTTGAGTAGTGGCAGTGGCCTCCATATAAAAGCATGAGGAGGCCACTATCATTACAAGTTAAAGAACCTTTTTTCAGTACCCTTTATAACCCTTCTTGCTTGAAGAAAATTGAGGCAGCCCCAACCCATAATCATTTTGTCTTTCAGTTTTATGTGAAAGAACTGCCAGTCCCAAATGTATTTTATAATAAAATGTAGTCTACCAGGTTATTTCATATGCCTTTTTTCCCCACTGTATCTTTGTAGATCGTAGACAAAGCATTAGAAGAGCCAAAATACAGCTCACTCTATGCCCAGCTATGTCTGCGTTTGGCAGAGGATGCACCGAACTTTGACAGCCCATCTGAGATTCAATCCACTCAAAAGCAGAGCACAGTAAGTTTGCAGTGCTGAATTGATAAGATCTAATTTATCCAAGTATTTGCATTTATATCCTGAGCTGTCGCTTGGTCTCACTGCCACTTGTCATTACAGACTTTCAGAAGACTTCTGATCACCAAACTCCAAGATGAATTTGAGAACCGAACCAAAAATGTTGAAAGTGAGTGACCATTCCTCCTCCTTGTTGTTTGGATATTACAAACCTGTTGTATGGCTCACTGACTTTCTTTTTCTTCTTTTAGTCTACGAAAAAAAGGAAAGCCCTCTTACTTCTGAAGAAGAGGAGCAGCGTGCCATTGCCAAGATCAAGATGCTTGGAAACATTAAATTCATTGGGGAACTTGGCAAACTCGACCTCATCCATGAATCTATCCTTCATAAGTGCATCAAAACAGTATGTAGAGTTTTACAGATTTTTTTTATTGTATTATTATTCCCTTTTGCTTTTTTTTTTATCTATTTTTTTTTAAACAAGGCATGAAGTTTTTCATGTGTCTTCGTTTTAGCTTTTGGAAAAGAAGAAGAGGATCCAACTCAAGGATATGGGGGAGGATTTGGAGTGCCTCTGTCAGATAATGAGAACTGTGGGGCCTAGACTTGATCATGAAAAAGCCAAGGTAAGTAACCTGCTTTAGGGACTCATGTACAGTAGTTGACTATTCAGCAGAATAAGTAGCACCACTTAAACTGTCTTTAAGAAATGCAAAATATCACTTTTTCGATTACTGCAACATTACATATTTTTTTTTGTCTCTATCGTGCAGTCTTTAATGGATCAGTACTTTGGCCGTATGCGATCCTTAATGAACAACAAGGACTTGCCAGCCAGGATTCGTTTCCTGCTGCAAGACACGGTGGAGCTGCGAGAGAACAATTGGGTTCCTCGCAAGGCCTTTATCGACAACGGACCAAAGACGATTAACCAGATTCGTCAGGATGCAGTGAAGGTGAGTTGGGTGCTCTTTTTTTAAGCACATGCACCAGTCTCATGTAATCCTATATGTTGCATATAATCTATAAGCAAGTATATATGTATTAGATTATACATTTAAAACGTTGCTGCTGCACAATAGTGAAGCCTCAAGCCTTTACTTCACTCATTCTATTTGGCTCTACCTAATAAATTGTTCTTTTCAGGATTTGGGTGTCTTCATTCCACCCATGTACCAAGGAATTAGAATGGACTTCTTTCTGGAAGGGCCCTTCATGCCAGCCAGAATGAAACTGGACAGAGAGACTCTTGGAGGATTGGCTGACATGTTTGGACAGATGCCAGGTGAGCTCCGCATGCAAAGTTGAAATGACCTGCATGATTGTTAAGCACTTTTCTTGTATAGGAATAATTGAATGACTCATTTCTGTAGGCAGTGGTATTGGAACTGGTCCAGGAGTGATCCAGGACAGATTCTCCCCCACTTTGGGACGTCATCGCACAAACCCACTCTTCAACGGACATATGGCTAACCCACCACAGTCACAGTTCGACTTGGCTATTAAGCCTTTCATGAAGTGTAATCAGGTAGGTTTACTTCTTATAATAAGGAGCTTAATATTAAGATTTAGGGTTTGATTATTGGGTCTCAATATCTCAATCATGAATTTGAAGTATTGTATTGGATAGTAGAAGCAGCTTTCATATGACTGAGCGTCATAAATTTTAACCCTTCTCCCCCCCCCTAAGGGACAGAATCAGCATTTTCACAATCAAAATCAGAACCATTCCACCCAGCAACAAGTTCAGTCCAAGGATATGCCACCACGCTTCAAGAAAGGGCAGCTTAATGCAGATGAGGTAAACTACCGGGGAGATATAAATTTATTGTAGTTACCTGCACCCAGTGATTATAAAAAGACGCGTTATTCTGAGGAATTATTCTGGATGTCAGTTTTCTACCTTTCTCTACTCTTACCTCACCCACTTGTCTTTATCCTCCTCCTCCTCTCTCCTCTGTTCTGAAACTGACAGCTGGTCCACTGACTGCAGTTAAGAGATGAGGGTGCATTTGTAGCATTTGTCTCCTCTTTTGTGATTTAAATATCTGTTAACCAAGTTGCCAACATATTCCACAGATCAGTCTGAGACCAGCTCAGTCTTTCCTGTTGAATAAGAATCAAGTGCCAAAGTTGCAGCCTCAGATCCCCAACATGATGCCACCCAGTGCTCAGCCTCCCCGCACTCAAACACCACCCCTTGGACAGGTAAAACACCCTGTAGATCCCACGCTTTGTGTCAGATGATTTACTACATTATATGAAAGTTCAATTGCTTTTTTTTCCCCCCTTCATCTAATTGTTCTGCTTTTTTGTCAAAAGCCTCCACAGCTTGGTCTGAAAACAAATCCTCCACTGATCCAGGAGAAACCCCAGAAGACAAGCAAGAAACCTGCACCTTCCAAGGAGGAATTGCTCAAAATGACAGTAAGTACAAGCTTTTTGTGTGAGAGTTTAATGTTCTTGAATCCTACAGATCATTTAAGAGTTCTGACCTCCTTTCTTGGTTTCATTCTGAGACTGAGACACCACTTTTGCTCTTCAAGTTCTATTGTGGTTAATAGTTGGAGTGTTTTACATATCGTTTCTTAATTGATCAAAAGGTATAACGTGCACTTATTAATATTCTTTAGGAAACCATAGTGACTGAGTACCTGAACAGCAAAAACTTGGAGGATGCGGTCAATGGGGTGAGAGAGATGAAGGCTCCTAAACATTTCCTGTCAGAGATGTTGAGTAAGATCATCCTGTGTTCTCTGGAGAGGTCTGATGATGATAAGGAACAGGCCAGTACCCTCATTCACGCCCTGCGCACAGAGGGACTTGTCACAGGAGAGAACTTCATGCAGGTAATGTCTAGATCACATTGAGATGTGTAGATATCTGATGTATATGTGTAGACATCTGATGTGTAGATAAAATGAGATCACACTGTTTCCAGTAAGAAAGCTATGATGTCTAAAGACATCATTTTCCAAATTTGCTTGTTTCTAGGTTTTGGTTAGGTTTAATTAATTATGAATTAATAATTTACAATTAAGTGACAGCCTTTAAAACTTTAAAAGCATTATATTTTTAATACAGGATTGATGGTCATCAAAAATGATCATTTTATAAATTTTAGATTTATCTATGTCTATTATTTATAAAATCTTTGTGTCTAAATCTCTGCTTTCTGTTCCTTACCGGTTCATTATCCCCCTCACCAGGCTTTGCTGAATGTGCTTGACCAATGTCCGAAGATCGAGGTGGATATCCCACTGGTGAAATCTTACTTGGCCCAATTTGCAGCTCGGGCTGTCATTACGGAGTTGGTCAGCATCGCAGAGTTGGCTCACCCTCTGGAGAACGGCACCCACTTCCCCCTCTTCCTTCTGTGCCTGCAACAAGCATCCAAGCTGAAGGACCGTGAATGGCTTGCTGACCTTTTCCAACAGAGCAAGGTCAACATGCAGAAGATGCTCCCTGGTATGTACATCCATGTTCGTTTAGCATATGTGTTCTTGAGAGTGAACTCTGAACCTTTATGCTTGGATTTTGTTGTGATGTATAATCTCAATTTTCTGTAGAAATTGACCAGAATAAAGATCGTATGCTGGAAATTCTGGAGGGGAAGGGCCTGAGCTTCCTTTTTCCCTTACTGAAGCTGGAGAAGGAGCTTCTTAAGCAGATCAAAGCTGACCCAGCCCCCCAAAGCATTTACAAGTGGATCAAGGACAACATCTCTCCCAAACTCCACACAGATAAGGGTTTCATCAACATTCTCATGACCAGGTACTGAAGTGTTATAAATAATTAAATTACAAGAGTGTTGCCGTCCATGTTGTTAATTGCAAGCTTCAAAGCACATTGTTTTAAACCAGAAAGATTTGCTATTAAGCTGGTTTTATGTTTTATAACAGTGAAACAGCATTTCTGTTGAAACTGACCCCACTTTTCTATAACAGCTTCCTGCAGTACATTTCAGCTGAGCTTTGTCTCTCTGAGGGTGACGAGCGTCTGAGTGCCCCCACTAAAGAACAGTTGGATCAGGAGAAGCAGCTGCTGCTGGCTTTCAAGCCAGTCATGCAGAAGTTCCTCCATGACCACACCGACCTGCAAGTCAGTGCCCTGTATGCTCTACAGGTGCACTGCAACATATATGCCTTCCCCAAAGGTGCGTTGCTTGCAGTTGCTACTGCCAGTCAAGTATGTTATTGCAGACACATAAAGGGAATGGTATCCCATATTTTCCATTCTGCCCCCTCCCATTTAGGCATGTTGCTGCGCTATTTCGTCAACTTTTATGACATGGAGATCATTGAAGAAGAGGCCTTCCTTGCATGGAAAGAAGATATTACCCAAGAATTCCCTGGAAAAGGAAAAGCCTTATTTCAGGTAACAGTTGATTGTGGAGTAATTGGTGTAACTGTCCGTTGAGCGTCTGGCTCGGCGTATAAAATGTGAGGGAGGAAACTGTCAGGAAATGCAGATTATATTCAACTGGCTAAGTGCCTTAATGGCAGTTTCTTTTTATGCTTAATACATTTTTTGCAACATAACATGATGCATACAGATGTCTGTTACCTCAAACAGTTTGTGGTGTTGCACCCTGGCCCCCCCCTCCTTTTTCTTTTTTATAAGCTGTTATTATATGGGCTGGAATTACTGCTAGTTGGCACATTGCTTGTATAACATGATGATTAATGCAAAAACAATGCATCCACTTGTTTTTACTCTGATGTGTGAGCATTCTAAGCAAAAAGGGCTCTTTATAGTACTGAGAGAATACGCTAAACTCTTTTTAAACTCTAAACTTTTTTTTTTTTTTCCTACAGAAAGTTTTCCATCATTTTAAACATCCCAAATGTGCTATAACCATTTAACCATTGCTTTTAGAAAGGAATCTTTTTATAGATTGTAGTTTTGGTGCTTAAGATGGCTCTGGTGTTTTTTTTTCCTACTGACATTAAATCGTGGCACAGCATGATTTTACAATTGTACAGATACGTTTGAGTGATGGTTATTTTCTTCTAGGTGAACCAGTGGCTGACCTGGTTGGAGACAGCTGAGGAAGAGGAGTCTGAGGAGGAGGGTGACTGAGGAACCAGCCAAAGTCTAGTAACAAAGTCCCAGAGTATTCTGCTAGATAGCTTAGTGCTCCCTCTCTCCTTACCCTACTGCAGTAACACAAGCTCAATCACCTCCACATCACTCTCTGCTGCTAGACCCACCTACAAAACACATCATGGTTTATTGTAATCTTTTTATGTCTTTGCTAGCATCTGAAGGCGACTTCAGTCTCATCATGTTTGCATTAATAGTAGTCAGTCTTGGGTATAGATCTCGTGGTAATTTGGAAAAGGGTTGACTCGACCACTAAACTCAAGCATACGTAGTGTTGTTGACTTGGTTGCAACCGCTTGTCTAAGACCTAGGCCGACTGATACTAAGAAGCAACACAGAGCTGAGTTTGTGGTCGAGGGGCTGTCTGACTGTAGGCAGTGCTGTAAGGGGGTTTCTCAGTTTTTAGTGGAATGGTTGCAGTGTCTTATTCCATCAATGTTCATGATCAACAAAATCCACAAAACTGTATGTGATGGTTATTGTTGCTGTAGTGTTTTAGCAGCTGTCTTTCTACCTCCTGAATAGGCTTTTTAGTGCAAGGTTGGTGCGAGCGCTCAAGCTTGTATTGAAGAAAATTTAAGATCTAGAACATATTGCTTAACACACTACCTAATTCCAAGACTTTGAGTTGAGCTTTTAAAGTGCTTTTGCAGGGAACTTTTGATTGTTGGAAGAATTTAACAAAATCCACATGATGGTGTCAGCTGAAGCCCCTGCTCTTTAATCCTAATGCCCTTAACACTTGACTTCAGTATGTCTGAATGCATGATGGAAGACCTGTTATCTATATTGTAGTGTAAAGAAATGGCCCTAGTAAATATGGAAATCCAAGGAGATGAGTTTTAACGGTTTTAAAATCCACCAAAAGTAATACAGCTGAAAGGATACTTTGTCTGCTTTTTGATATTTGGAGAAAATGAAAGGCTTTTGCCCTTGTCAGTAAGCAATGCACAGACCACCTGTTATTGGCAAGTGTTTAAAATTTATTTGAGAAATGAGCTGCATTGGCTTCGCTCCATTATCATTTTCTTTTCTGAGGTGTTTCCAATCTTCATGTAAGGTTATAAATGACTCACGTCATCATGTCATCAGATTGTTTTAGTGCTCTGTATCCTACACCACTGTTGCTTAACTTTAAGTAAAGAAACAGTTAATCACCAAAACCTGTGCTTGTCTGCCTTATTTGAAAGTCTTATATATGCAGTACTTTGCCTTTTGCAGAAATGCCTCCAGCGTTATCTGAAACGCAGAGCTTTTAAGAAGTCAGCCACTTTAAAACATCAGTCATAGATTACATTCTTTGAAATGTTGAATATCTGCCAGGCTCGAGAGCACCGTTTTTATAGCATCTCAGATTAAATCATAAAATGCACTGGTGTGTGAATGGAGCAGTATAACTGTATTGGGTCTGTAGTACATAAATCACTGCTCTGCTCTAAACCAAGGGAAACTATTGGCTTCTCTGTGAAATTCATTCTTCATCTGTGGGGATCCAGAAGTATTCGACTACTCTACGACTTCTTCTCAAAGCACTGGTGTCCGGGGGATCTCCTCCCATTGGGGACAGGTCGCTAAAGTGTGCTGGTCCCGAATCTCGTCCTGCTCTGGGGGCAGCAACCCGGAGCATAGTTCTGAAAGGCAACAGGGATGCACACAGTGTTGTTAATTGTACAGTGTTGAACAGCTTGATCAAGGAATAATTGATCAGTGTGCTCAGTGATTAAAATGCTGTTTGATTGATAACAGGAATTTCAAATATTTAAGACCATAGCTGTGCTTGAAACTTTGCCCTGTTCACTTTACCCTACATCCAGATCACTATATAGAGCGCTATTACTATACTATATAGAGAACAGAATTGGACAAGGCACTGAGCAATTTACACGTTATGTGGGATGGGATTGTTATAGTGCCCTGACCATTCTGTGCTGCTTTCAGAGATGCCTGCGAAATGGTGAACCCCCTAAATTAGTGCACTATATAGTGACTAGGGCACAGTTTCTGACACAGCTCATATTCATTCAGTCATGAACGTTCTTCCTGAGATGGCTGTTAGCACTCGCCGCATTTGTCACGAAGTAATAGGAAAAACACCAGCAGGATCTAACATAGGGACATATGTAGATAATATTTACTGTTGTTTATAAAAAGTTCTATAAATTGGGTAAATTAAGTAAAAGGTTTTGTTTGACTTCTGGGCTGGACAGCTTAGTCTGCTAATAGGTTACTGTAGTAGTTTATTCAGTTTTACTGAAGGATCCACTGTAAAACTGTAACACAAGTAAAGAAGAGTAGTTGATTGTATGTTCAAGTGGTATAAAATCCTGTGTGGGAGGTGAACACACAGCACTGCTAGCTTAATGCTAACACAACATTCCCATACTGATGCTTGCAGAAATAGGCGAGTTTTGCCACTGTGCTCTAATTTGAAGTGAACCATCGAACGTGATGCCCCCGACACTGGTGAGGGTGAAGACCCACACGCTAATTTTTGCAATCGGCCAGCCTGCAGATGCCAGTGATGGCCAGCAGTGAAGCGATGTGGGGATCATAGTGACTGTGCATTATTCCACTGGACCACCAGGGCCCTAAAATTGCCATTTTTAAAAAGCTGTTTAGTCGAATACGAAGAAGTTAATAACATAATTACTAATAAAATTTATAGTAACAGTCCTAATTTTATGCTTTCAAAGATTTTCAATTCCATTCATGTAAACATCACAAGCATCACCTTCCTGAGCCTCGGTCCGAATCCTCTCCACCTGCTTCAGCTGCTGAGATGAACACGGGATCTCCCTCCTAAGAGGTGAATGATGAATACACTCAGGCATGTGATACATGACGAAATTTGTGCTTTTAAAAAAATATGCAACAAAGCCTACAAGCAATACCGTGAAGTTCCTTGGAGTCCCGTCATGGTTTTTCAGGATCTTAACCCTCTGGTCACTTTCAGTCATACACAGGAAGTAGCTCTTGATGTTTGCTTGACACTGAGTAAGGAGCAACATGCTTTATAGCAGGTACAGATGATTCAGTACTTCCACTAATAAAACTATATATCAAAGACATCTTGTCCAGATCCCACAAGAACATGGACTTCATCAACATTCTCATGACCAGATACAGAACATTAAAACCACCTGTGCCTCCAAAACAACTTGTCAATTCATTGAGGCATGGTCCTCTGAAGGTGTCCTGTGGAATCTGGCACCAAGATGTCAGCAGTAGATCCATTAAGTGCTGTAAGATGTTTGATGGGGCCTCCATGGATCACATCAGTGAGCCTTGGACACCTATGGTCTTATCACAGGTTTACTGGTTGTCCTTTCTTAGAGAACTTTTGGTGGGTACTGACCACTGCATACTGGCAACACCCCACAAGACATGCCTGATGTTTTAGTCATCGCAGTCTGATGATCATTTGTCAGTTGCTCAACTATCAACAAATTGACATCAAGAACTGACTTTTCATTTGCTGAAATACTAAATACTTGCTGATCTCACCCCTTGACAGGTGCCATTACAACAAGATAAGCAATATTATTTACTTCAACTGTCTTAATGTTATGGCTGGTCAGTGTGTGCATTAAACTTTTACGTTTTACTACAGTGGGCGTCCAGAGACACTTACTGCTTTGTTCTGCCTCTGAGATTTGAGGTCCTCCTGTGCTCTGAAGATGTCTGCCAGTGCTTGATGTTTTTCCCTCCAGCTCAGGCACTCACTGATGCGCTCCTCCTTCTCTCTCTCAGCCAGCCTACGCTCCTGCTCAGCCTGCTTCTGAGCCTTACCGGCTCTCTCACCCTGTTCCTCAGCCGCTGCAGCCCTGCGTCTGGAGCTCACCTCCCTGCACACACACAGCTGTAGCTGTTAGCTCTGAAGTCCACGTCATCAACAGTATGTCAGCACACCTTCACTTAACCAGGAATGAACGTCCTCACTTGTCTTTGATTTTCACGTTCTCCTCCGTCAGCTCCTTCATCCTGTGCCTCAGTGTGTTTCTCTCATCCTCCAAACCCTTGTTCTCCTCCAGCAGAAACTGCTTCTCTCCAGCCAGCCTCTCTAGCTTCAGCTTGGTCTCAAAGTAGTTCTTCTCAGTCTGGGCCAGAAGCAGCTGCACGTTTGTGTGCTGAAGACAAAGAGATGTGACGTGATGGACATCAGTGAAGGACATCAGTCAGATTCTATTAACACCTAAAATGTTCTTAAAATGTGTGACTTCTTCAACCCAGTTTTTATGGGGTGGTGGGTTGCTCTCTTCCTCTAAATGGGGACCAAGAATTGTTACAGGATTGCATCAGATTTATACTTTCCCATTTTTAAAATTCAATGCAGTATTTTCTGCAGATATCTACTATACTTTCAAACCTATTTGGATGTGAGCTCAGTCCTGAACGGTAGGTAAATTGTCTACTGGGATGCTAAAGTTAACCAACTGGTCATTTACATTACTGTACAATTCAATAAATAATCACTATTTTCATATCAGATCTCATTATCAGTCCCATCGCAGACTAAACCCATTCTAAGTAAAAAGATTTGGTATTTCACAGTAATAATGAACAATATATTAGAAATAAAAAGTCAAATTATTAGGATGTTTAAATACTCAGGAAAGTTTTCCATTCTTCAAAATCCAACCCAGTATTGTCTGCAGATATCTACTCTACTTACAAATCTATTTGGATGTGAGCTCAGTCCAGAACGGTAGACAAATTGTCTGTTTTTGTTTGTTTGTTTGTTTTGATTCCTAACATCTGGCCTAAAATGCCAAAGTTAGCCAACTTGCCATCAACATTACTGTACAATTCAGTGAATAATCACTGTGTGTAGCCTTCTAAACAGCATTAGAGATCTCATATCAGTCCCATCGCAGATTAAACCCATTCTAAATAAAAGTGTTGGTTAAGTAAAAGTGGCTAACTAATAATACTGTAGTGGAGCCTTCTAACACTGATTTGTTCAGGGTCTGTTCACCATTCTTGCAGAAATTTTGGTACAAAACAAAATCCAAAACATGCAAAGCAAACGGTGGAATTAACTGTCACCAAGAGAACAATGAAACTGATCACAGAAATGAATTAGTAACTAAATATTAGTGGCTTAAAGGTAAAATGATTATTTACCTGACCAATATAGTAGAAACCAGAAGTAAAAGTATTAAGATTTTTAAATGTTTTCCCTCCTTCAGAAGCCAACCCAGTATTTTCTGCAGATGTCTATTCAACACCAAAACTCATCATTCATATCTCATATCCCTTGTAACCTTTGAATGTGTATTTGCATATGAGCTCAATGGGGAAAAAAACTGTAGGCCTAATCAGGTCTAATTTTGGTACAAAGAAAAATCCCAAAGATCAAAAGGAAAAGGTAAAATTAATTATAAAGCTATATAAAGCAATAACTAAAAGTTATTGATAAGATTAAGTTAGATTACTAACTTAATCTTACTAACTAGAAATAAGAAGTAAATATAAACTATTAGGGTTTTTTAAGTTTTTTTATTTGGAATTAAGTCAAAAGAACACATTTCTACCTCTTTACTGAGATGCTGCAGATCCTCACTGAGTCTCGCTTTCTCGGCCAGTGCCAAATCTCTCTCTTGCCTGCTCTCCACTGCCCGAGCCTCTGCCAGTGTCCGGCTCTTTTCCGCTTCCCTTCGTAACATATCTGCCTCCTCCGCTGCCCTGGAGCACAGAGACGCCCTCTGCTGGCTCAGGTGCAGCTTCTGTTTCAGCTAATAACATCAGGAAGGCAGTGAGTCAGTCTGCCAGAAGCAGGGGTCAGCACTTCTGGTCCTGGAGGGCTTTATTCCAGGGCTTAATGGTTTGGTGATTTCCTTTCTTGAACACATTGACGAAACCTGCTCATTAACCAGTAAACGAAGCAGGTGCTTGGGAAGCAGGGAAATCGCCAAACTGTGCTGGACACTGGACCTCCAGGATCAGAGCTGATCCCCTATAAATGTCTTATAAATGTCTAGTTCATTACACTGGAGGGGTCTCTTAGAGGTTTGGTATGATGGTGCATTTGTGAATGGAGTACCTCTTTAACTTGGGCCTGGAGTTCTTGGTTGAGGTTTCTGAGGTTCCTCATGGTAAGCTCACTCTCTGTTCTCATCATGATTCTCTCCATGTGAATCTCATTGGATAGATACTTGTTCTCCTTCTTTAGATCCTCGCATTCCTAATGACATGGGACATTAGTGCCACAATGCACACCAGATGTGCTGGTTTGCACTTCAGAGAACAAGGCAGCAGAAGAGTTTTCACGAATCTACGCAAAAGACCATGACAAACAATGGCAGAACAACTACTGGCAGAAACATCTTATAGCCAACTGAGTTCCAAAAGGCCCGAAGTTAAAGATGAGGCATTTCTTTAAGATTTTAAGCAAGGTGCACCCAGCATGGTCAGGACTTAGTAACATTCCCAGCTGGCATGTATCACAGCTTGTAAATCATTTTTTTTATATAGCCATCTACAGCCGTTTTTCTACACAGACACGTCTCAGCACAGAACGGCTCCAAACTGGGCTGGGCCCAGCTTTCTCAGCACGGTTAGCCAACCATACTTGGGGCCATAGAACTGTGGAAGTGGAGGGGCGTAACCCTCCTGTTATGTTATGGGTCAAATTGACCGCTTCAAGATTTTTGTAAGAATTTCTTGAGCAGAAAACATTATCAGCTGGGCTTCAATTGGTGTAATGAACATGTAGAACTTCTATGAAATTGACTTATTTAATGTGTTTATGTAATGTTTGCTATTATATATATATTCCATTATTATATATATATATATTTCACACATATTCCAGTCAGTGGGACCCAGTAGTGACAGCAAAGCTTTAAATGGTAAACACACAAACACCACAAGTAAACCAAAGAAGAGGATTTAGAAGATTTTGAAAATTGCGTTAAATGTAATTAATTGTATTTATATTAATTGATTGAGTTTAACTATTTTTAGATTGGCAAACCTGGTTCAACACGGCTCAGTTTGACCTGGGAAGATTATTGCTGTTCACTAGAGTTGAACATAACAGGAGGGTTAATGGTGTGTGAATCCCCATAATTGGCTCCATATTTGCCTCATCTTTGTGCCGCAAGATCCTGGGTCTGTGGAGACTGTACCTGATAAGTATAGCTGTTCCACTGGAGTGTTCTTCAGGTGCTCTGATCATTAGTGGGGCAAAAGTACACTTCTGCACTGTAGCATAATAAAATTTTGCATCGCTCCCGTCGTGTTAGCATGGCCCGCCTGCTGTGCTCATCCAACAGCACTGCCGCAACATAAACAAGGCCGCCAGACGGCCTCGCCCAAAATCGGTACCGCGGCGTTAGTATGGCCCGGCTCACTTAGTGTGAGTTAGTATTTCCTTTGCAAGGTGAACACTTAAAGGCTGGTTTGTAACAGCTGTGCTGGACTGTGTTCATGAGTTTGTGACTGTAAAGTGTGAGGACCTTTAGGCCAGGACCACTGCTATAGCTATCCGTTAGCATAGTGCTAACTGCATGCCGAAGTCATCACACACTCAAATCTTACCCCATTGAGCACCGGCGCGGAACAATACGGCGTGGCCTTAGTGACCATTTGGTCCTGCGGTGGTAAAGAGGTCTAATAGTCTCTTAATTCTTGTTTAGGGGTTTTTCTGCCGTTCGTCCTTGCAAAAAGCTTCTAAGTCTGTGAGATTCCTGGGGCAAATTGCATACACTTCTCCTTTGAGGTTCGTCCACAGATTTTCAACAATGTTTAGCTTCATTACAACTCGGGACTTGTTTCCAAAATGTATAGAGTTGTAAAGGTGTTCCTTTGAAAGCTTTTAATGCTGGATTTTGGCTTTAGGACAGAGGAATTTTTTCTTCTGTCGACTCTTCCATGATGATATTTGTGCAGGTATCACTGCACAGTAGAACAGTGCACCACCCTGCCAGAGTCCGCTAAATGTTCCTGAAGGCTTTTAGCAGTCAAACAGATTTGGTTTGGATGTACCTTTACCTTGATAAAAGTTATTTGAGACCTCAAATATTATGAGGTGCACAAATCTCAAATATCATGGTGCTGATTGTCTTTTTTAACTTAAGAAAGCAAAAATGATACAATAATCCTGCTTAAAATGTTGGAACAATTGTTTCATCCTTATCTTTTGGAGATCAGTTCATCTTCTGTTTACTTAACATAACATATTATTATGAAATTACCCAACTTTTGCACTCCACTGTATGTAAAATATGTCACATTTAAAAAGGCATTTGCACAGGACTGTTAGGTTCACAGGAAACAACACACTGTTGGCTTTACCTGTAATTAAAGCATTTGGTAACATCATGGCTCAGTTTCCCAAAACAGATTCCAGCTAGGCTTACACTAAAGGAGATGCATAACATTAAAGCACCATAGAGTTTGAAGTTTAGTCTAGTCGAGTTTAGGCTTAATCCATGTTAAGCCTGATTGCACAACTCAGTAATAGTATCATCGTTAAGCACGGACTGTCAGCTCTCTGCCCTTTGGATGGACCCTGGTCCACTCTCACCTTCCTTTTGCGCACCAGCTCGCCTTGCAGGTGGTTGATCTGGAGGAAGGTACCACTGCTGTTGAGGGCGCTGACCGGCCTGACCGCTCGCACAGGCCTGCGAGGCGGATGCGAACGCTTGAACACGTCCTTCGTCTCCTCCGCGCTGTCCTTCCCAAACCGGCTGCCCATGTTGTTGCTGCTGACCGAGTAGGACTTGTACATGCCGTTGTCCAGAGATGGAGGCTTGGACAGAGACAGGGCCTGGAGGTCCCCATGAGACGTGGCCCTCAGAGTCATTCTACTGCCTGGTGCTGTCTGAGCCTGGAGCTGGTTTTAAGACTTTCAGACTGTGCTTCAAAACATACCCAACGCGCTGCTCATGCTCAGCCCCAGAGTTCAGGTGTTACCCCTCATCTGCATGCAGGTCAGCCTGCAACCAGTCACTCTCCGGTCAATCGGCTTCATAATTCATGAGGTCATCTGATACCTCCTCAGCAGGAGTAGAAACTCTATGCGTTCCAAGAGGCTGAAACTACACTAATTACACCTACTGCCCTCTGAACAAGCAGTATACTGACACTACTGTTAGTGTTAGAGCAGATAAATGCTCATTTTACGTTGGTATTTGCATGAATATTTGCATGAATATATGGATGTAACTGTAATTCAGTACAGAAGAAAATGATTCAGATGGTCTGTTTACTATTAAGAGAAATCTACCCTGAAAACCACAAAGGAGCAGCTGCTTAAAACCAAAAATGTTGGTGGTTCCTCAAAATAACTCTGACTATAGGCCTATTGGGAGATGTGGGAGATGCAGTCTGCCTGGATAGTAGTAGAAACTTTCCAAGCGCAGTGCTCATGTGCACATGACTGGTTTTCTTTCCTCTGTAAGGGAGGCTCAGAAACTCAAACCCTTCCATTTCCGATCTATTATTCAAGCAGCCCAGTTCCACTGGCCCAGTTGTTTTGTGGCTCGTCTGTACCTGGACCATGTTTGCAAGCTAAGCTATGTTTTCTAAGCTTAGTTTTATTCTCTCCAGGTTTTCTCTACGTCCAGTATTGTCCACTATTCAAATGATTACAATGCTAACTAGGTGGATGGTCTATCACTGTCAAAGTAAAAGTGGCATATATACTCCCAGAAGCAAAAGGTCCTATAGAGGCAGAATTTTATTCCCAAGGATACAAACAACATAAATGTACCCTAAAAGATCAGAGAAGACCAGTGATCCTGGAAGATACACCACATTTACTTTTACCATAACTCGAAGTAAAAAAAAGAGTATATGAAGCAAAATAACTGCAAAATACAGAAGACGTATCCTTGAGGGTATCACCCCATTTACAAGCAAGGAACTACCTCAGTAATGGTCCATATTTGCCATAAGTGAATGCGGTCTATTGCGCCACCACTATGGCCTGGTAATTCCTCATTTGAATCCCTCCTAGTGTCGGGAGCATTGCTAGAGCTAGGGGGAGCTATGAACAGGTGGGTTACGTGGAAGTACCAAATTGAGCATTTTTAGATCTTGAAATGCAATGTAAAATAAAACCAGCATTTCCTATCATATGATTTTAGCCTTTTATGTGGTCATAGAGGCCAGAACTGAGTTTTTCTATCATAACCTGCTTGCTTGAGGCCTTCCAATAACATCTCTATTGAATTCAAGGGAGAACTAGGCCACTCCAATCCATCCATTAATTATGCTTAATCATGTTTTAGTTACATCTCTTATTTTGTGAATATATTGTTATTGTTTTCCAAAAAATAAGAGAGAAAATAAACAAACACATTGATAAATAAATAAATAAATGAATGAATAATGGTACAGAAAAAAGAGGGGGGGGGTACTACAAAGGCAATGGCAAGTTAAAATTAAGCTGTAATTGGCATAAAATAGTTTAGTATAATATATAAGTAATGTTATGTATTAAAAAATTAATTAAGATACAGTTTTGCACTACACACAGACTTCATGTTTGATTTGACACATCTCAGTCAATAGTATCATTACTATACTGTTTCAGCTACATCTCACTGACAAAGGAGCAGGCAGTCTGCTCAAGTCTGCTTCTCCGATTCAGAACACAATTCAAGGTTCCTTCAATAATAGCAAGATGTCCAGATTCCAGAGGCAGCAGAACCCACCCCCACACCATCACACTACCACCACCATGTTTAAATGTTGCTATGATGTTCCTACTGTGAAATATTTGCAGTATTAGCTTTAAACCAGATATGAAGGGATTTGTGCTTTCCAAAAAAGTTAGACCTTAGACCAGTCTATTTATAGAACACTGTCCAGAGGGGCAAAGAAACAATCCCTCTCCTGTCCAGACGAGATGAGCACTGATGCTTTTTATTTTTGGTTAGCAGTGTTTTCTGCCTTGTTGCTCTCCCACAAATGCTACTGTAGCCCAGTTCCATTTTTGCTGTAGAGTCATGAACAATAATCTTGTTTTCCTGGAATCTCTGGTCACTTCCCGGATGAGTCGATTTGTCAGTTGATAATGACTCTCACAGATAAGAGCTTTTCCTATTTCAAACAAGGATGTAGGAACAGCAGCATTGATGGCACTTTAGCAGGGTCTTCTGGTGGCAGGGCTGATCATATTTCTCATATATAATTTCTCAGTTTAAGACCTCATATGTTTTTTTCAGTGAACGAAAGGGTCAGTCTTGCTTTAGTGAAGCTTTCACATTCAGCAAAACTAGAATGGTGCCCTATACAATAAAACTCACAGTACACAGAAAAGACTTGTTATTGCAACCAGATTGGTCATCTTATCTGGTACTACTATATATGAAGCACTGCCTTATATAGTTGCTATTGAAATTATTCAACCCCCATTGCAAACTATCCAAATTAACAAAAATTTTGCAACAAATAGCTCAACACAACTAACTAAGTGTTTTCTCCAAATGTAACACTAAATGCCACTTTTAATGACTATTACAATCTCATCATTATTCAACCTCTTCATGACAAGCATCTTCAGTACTTAGTAGAGCACCTTCTGCTGTTATGACCTGCTGCAAACATAAGGCAGTGATCTTGAGGAATCTTAGCCCATTTCTCATGGGCTATGGCCTACACTTCTTGGGTCTGGGTCATGCAACCACCTTCTTCCAATCCCACCAAAGATTATGGTTTACTTGTGGTTTACTTTACTTGGATGGTCTGTTGTACAAGCCTTGCAGATGTCTCCTAAATGCAACTGAACTCTAAGTTGAATGTAAACGATGGTCTATTAAATGTAATCTTACACAACACTAACCTTAAACTTTTTAAGGATTTGGTTTAGGGTTAGATTTAAAACTAAGGTTAGGATTTAGGGTTGATTCAAGGGAAAGGTTAGGGCTGAGGTTAGGGTTAGGGTTAAGATTTAATGTAATTTAGGTTAAGGTTAGGGTTAAGATTAGGTTTAGAGTTAGCTTTAAGGTTAGGGTTAGGGTTCAGTTACATTCAGTTTACATTCATTTATATTCAGTTCAATGTTAGTTGAATGTCAGGTGAGCATCTATGAAACATCTATAATGGAAGTAAGGTGTTACCAAGATTTTCCATGGGGTTCAAGACAAGCGACCACTCTAGAATCATAAAGGACTCTAAAACCAATCCTTTGTGCACTTTGAGGTATGCTTGGGATCATTGTCCTGTTGAAAGGTCCAAAGACGCCAAAGTTAATTTCGACTGCAACTGCAAATGTAAACCTTTTGAGTGAGTAAGTGAGCTTATGTATGACATTAAAACAACCTAGAAGATCTGATGTATTACTAAATATAAATCTTGATCAGCTGTAGGAAGCTGAAAAGAAAAGCTCCCTGGGCTGATAGCACACAGGAAGAAACAAGACTGCTAGAAGTAGATAAAGGGGGAGAGAAAAGGAAATGGGGGAGAAGGTGGAGCTGCTGTTGAACTAGAAACCGCAGGATGCACAACAATACATAACATTTCAACAATGCTAATTACTCAGAAACACCAAACACATACTACTGTGTCAAAGAGTTGATCTCTACCGGCTGTCTGAATACCCCTCCCTGTACTATAACCTAACAAATAGAACATTTCTTGAACTGAACTGATCTGTGATGAAGCCTCAGTGATGCTGCAGCCACCCATGACTGGGACCCTCCCTCCCTCCAAATGGCATAGCTTGATACAAGCCAACACAGGTGTCTGTTAGTTAACATATCACAAGTTGGTGCATTAGCAGTCTCCTCCAATTGTGTTGAGCTGTCCACTGATATTATTAATGGGAGTTTGAAAAGAGACGCAGTGGCGCTTCATGTGAGTTGGCGGAAGCACATGGCCTATCATAGCAGTCACCCTCCCAGCCTGGTGGTATTGTGTATGATTAAAGGTAGAACTGAACATGCAATATAGGTCTCCACATATCACAAACTGTACAATTTCACCAGACTGGGATATATGGTGTGCAATGGGAGAGACTTGGGGAGGGCATCCGTAGGCCCATCATCAGTTGCATTACTGTAAAGAATCTAGAATATGCATTCAGCCAGATGGACTGAATGAATAGATGGATTTCACATTCTGACCCAAACATCTGGAATTTGCTGGCCACAGCTGGAAATTCTTGGAAAATCGGCCTGTAAGCACAGCTTTTTAAAGAACCTGCCGTACTGTGCATTAAGTTTTATTGTCTTTTGCCCTTTGCTCTGTGGGTTCATGGCCTCACACAGAAGGTCTTCTAACAGATCATCCTCAGCCTCCTGTTTCCCATTTCCCTCTGCCATCAGCTACACAAGAACACACTGTGCACAACAAGAAGTCAGTGGAGCTGCAATGAAGTCTAGTATGGGTTTAACTCTGTGCTGTCTTCTCTCTCTGGTGCTTTGCACAGCCAGTCTAGATCTCAGCCAGATTGAAGGTAAGACATGCTGATACATGATGAAAGATCTCGAAATTCAAGTAACTTCAGGTTGCTTTTTTAATTTCACTTGTGTGTCTTTATACAGTTTACCCAGAAAATGGGGGAATCTCTGGAGTATTTATGGCCATGCTAAAGAACAAAGCGTACAGCTTCAATGCCAGTACAGCCACAGAGGTGTGCAGGTCTCTCAGTGCTAGAATAGCCACCAAAGCTGAAGTGGAAATGGCACACCGTGACGGCTTAGAGACGTGCAGGTACTGTAAAGTACTAATATAATACTAGTATATTTCCAATAATATGCTTTTTAGCTTTTTTTTCGATAGCATGTTAAGTTGCTGTGCATTCTATTAAATCATTTGAATGAAAAATCATCTTGGAATGCTTAGAGCAGCCCTTTATTTGCCATAACATTTATGTTGACGCTTGTATCTTCAAAATGGCAACATAACAAGAGGAGGAAAAAACCTTCTTAACTTTTAACTGAAGTCAATGTGAAAAGATTTGATTTCAAATAATTCTGAAATGTTTCTATTGAACATTATGACATTATGGCACAATATAAAGAACAAGTGCCACATTTACATTCTGTCAATACAAGGTTTTTGCGCCACAGTTTTTTTTTTAAAAACTCCCACATATGATCAAAACACAGCACAATGTACTAGTGGAGGAATAAGAAGCATATAATGGAGTTTATTTTATTAAAAAGACATATATTGTGTGATAATATTCATATTAAATAATATATGAATATTTTAAAGAAAATAATATGTCCATTTTTGTCCGTTTTTAGTTTTCTCCATGGCTTGCTGCTTCTGTATACTGTGTAAATACATCAGGATGAATGGACCAATGAAAATAATCTTAATAAGCTTTACATTAACTTTCATTCAAACTTAAGAATATTTTTGCCATTCTGGAGACATATGTTGTTCAGTGGACATATATATATATGGGTAAAATATTGAACACGTCACCAATTTTAAATATAAGTAAATATCTTTCTAAAGGTGCTATTGACACGAAATTCCTACCAGATGTCGGTAACAACCCATTCAATCTGAACATGAAACACAGATGTCCATAAATTAAGTTACTTGTAATAATGAGAAATGACGCATGTCATTGAACATGTGAAGAAAGAGAGGTGCAAATAGCCATGGAAAGTCATGACACCAGCAGAGATTTATCAGCAATTAGAAAGCAATTCTGCCACTTAGTGCAAATTAATATCAGCTGCTTCAACTGATTAACTGGTTACGGAAGAAGTTCTAAACTACTAAAGGTTTCAGTAAGCACTGTTGGGGCGTAATCCAGAAGAGGAAAGAGCAAAAAATGGCCACAACCAGGTGCTCCCCACACGATTTCAGACAGAGCAGTGAAAAGAATTATCAGACGTGTTGTCCAAGAGACAAGGACATTAGTGTGGAGAGCTGAAGACCTGGAATCAGCAGATACATTAGTTTCAAAGACAACAAAAAGTAATGCACTCAACCACCATGGCCTGTATACAAGCTCACCATGCAGGACTCTATTGCTGAAGAAAAAGCAGGTTGAAGTTTGCTCAACAACTTTTAGACAAGCCTGTGAAATACTGGAACAATATAGTCTGGTCAGATGAGACCAACATTGGACTCTTTGGATGCCATAATACACACCATGTTTGGAGGTTAAAAGATACTGCATATCTCTGAAAAAACAGCATACCAACAGTGAAGTTTGGAGGTGGGAGCATCATGGTGTGGGGCTGTTTTTCAGCGTACGGTGCTGGCATGCTTCATATAATTGAAGGAAGGATGAATGGACAAATGTACAGAGACGTTCTTGATAAAAAAACAAACAAACTGCTGGCGTCTACCAGGGTGATGAAGATAAAATGAGGGTGGACATTTTCGCAAGACTGTGATTCCAAACACACAGCCAAGCAAACTGGTTTCAGAGAAAGAAAATAAAGCTGCTAGAATGGTTCAACCTGACTTGAATCTCATTGGAAATCTATGGAAGGGACTAAAGCTCAGAGTTTATAGAAGGAGCCCACAGAACCTTTGAACATTTGAAGAGAGTTTGTGTGGAAGAAAGGGCCAAAATCACATCTGAGCAAAGCATGCCACTAGTTTCTGCATCTTGAAGCTGGCATCACCAACAAAGGTTTTTGTACATAATGTATTTATGAGTTTAATAAAACAAAGTATTTTTTAATTGTATTAAAAAAAAATCCAGTAAGCATGTTCAATACTTTCCCCCCTGTCATTTCTCATTATTACACATCACTTCATTTATGGACATCTGTGGTTTGATTTCTGTGCATGTGTGGATTGGATGGTTTGGTACCGGCACCTGGTAACAATGTCGTGTCAGTAGCACCTTTTGATTGAAAATTGGTGACGTGTTCAATACTTATTTCAACCGCTGCATAGATACATATTCCATAACTTTTGCATGAATAATGTATGCTGATATATATGATATATTCATGCATTTGTGCAGGTTTGGTTGGGTGGAGGAGAATATTGTTGTTGTTCCTCGAATTAACCAACATGAAAAGTGTGGTAAAAACAAAGTCGGAGTTGTTAGTTGGTTTACTTCTACAAGCAGGTTGTTTGAAGTGTTTTGCTTCAATTCAACAGGTAAGTTAATGTTCTTATTCTTCTTCTTATTATTATTATTACTATTATTATTATTGTTGTTGTCATTTTTGTGGTGATTGTAAACTTGGTTTGCTATTATCATCACTGGTTAAGCATTTTAGAATAACCTGTATTAAATACTATATTAAATTAACAGTAATAACACATTGATAATACAACAATAACACATTGAACAGTAGGTTCTGAATGCTGTATTTCAGAAGCTTTGCTGCAATGTTCCTTGACTACATAAAAAATGCAACGCAGAAAACACTGCATGACTTATGTGAGATTTGTACCATACCCTTATATTTCATGCAGGTCAAAGCGAAGTAACGACAACCACCACTCCAGCAACGACAAACCCAGTCGACAGGGGCCCACAAGATAATACAACCTTTCCACGGCCCATTCAGTCTACTGCGTCTAACAAAAACTTCCTCTCTCCCTCCTCTTCTGTTCCATCCACATCCTCTGGTTTCAGCACCTCTGTAGCCTACACATCCTTCCCCTCCACTGTCAGCAGCATGGCCACAAGAAGCCCTCCATCACTGTCACCCTCAACTGCTCATTACCCAATCTCCACTTCCTCTTCTTCTTCTACTGCGCCCTACTCTTCTACCACCCTGTTCACACATCTGCTCACCTATTCTTCCTCTTTAAACAGCTCGTCTAATCAAACAGGACCACCTGCACTGGACATATCCACCGCATCCTTTGGAGGTTGAGTTCAATCACAGTTCTTAGCTCGTACAGTTCAATACATCTGAAACTGAGTTCATACGTAAGGGGCCCATATCCTTAGTTCTCCTGAGGGCCATCCATGGCATTTAACCCACTTATGGTGTGGATTTATCTAACAAAAACAAGTGTGATTAATTTTTACATGACCATTTTCCTTTTTTTTTTTGTTAGTGTCTTTAAGACTGGTATATGTAAATGAGCTCTGTTCTGATTGGCAATACCATACTGAGCCTCATTCAAAAAGAGATTTCATATATATATGAAATCTCCGTTTTTGTTTTTAGTTTTCACCACCACTTAAACCCTGTAGCAGCATTGTACACTATTTACATAATTCTGAAGGAATGGATCAATAGAAATGCTCTGAATAACCTGGAATTATGATTTATTTATTTTTTATATTTTACATTAATGTCAATTCTGAGTTTAGAACTTTTTTTGCCTTCTCCTGTAAAGTCACTATTTTGGAGATACATGGTTTTCATTGGACAGTGCCAATTTGCTATGTGAGCATTAATTTTTATTTATTTATTTGCAAAAATTAGCTGTTTTACAGCTTTTTTTAATACAAATGAACTGGGATAATAAGGGTAACTTTAGCATTTACAAGCGAACATGGAAGTTCATGATATTTACCCTTTAAGTTTTATATATGTTTACTGCTGCTGCTGCTGCTGTTGTTGCTGTTGCTGTTGTTGTTGTTGTTGTTGTTGTTGTTGTTGAAAAGCACAATTTGACAAGTTACTTGTTCCTGCAGAGGTTCCAACAGCATGTGTTGTCATTGCTGTCATGCTCATCTTGATGGCGGCAGCTGGTGCAGTTTGGTATTTTAAGATGTAAGTTTGAAGCATCTTTTGAAAGGGCCCTATAATTTAAACTGTGTATTATTTGGCATAGTTGAATAATGGAAGTTCAGTACAGTGGCAATGGTGCAGTATTTTGTCCTCCTTTAAAAGCAAAACTCTGAAAAACAGAATTAAACAGAACTATAAAACAGGCCAGTTCCAAAAACGCAAAACTGTTACATGACAGTCTTCGCTAATTTTATTAACACCTCCAAAATGTATATACACCCAGCCCACTAATGAAAGCCTATTGAGGCTAAATGCAACGTCTACTTAAGGAGAACATGAAGGCATTCGGGGAAAAGCAATCCCTAACCCAGCCTAACTATCCTGTGCTATGTGGCTGTGAACCGTCACTGGGCTGTAAACCAGGCAGTCAGAGCAGAACTCATCATCCCCCCAAGAGACCCCCATAAAAGGAAAAGCAGTGTGTTTCATTCAAAGGCAAAATAACAGGGTGGTAAATAGGCTTATAAAACTGCAGCTGAGCATTTCTTCACCCCAACCAAAGTCACATACATAATGTTAACACAGCATAGGATGCTCAAAAAATGCATTCTGTTGCAGGCTGTGAAAAACAAATGGAAAGTGAATTACAGATTTACTTCATTTTAATCACAAGCTAATTTCCGAGGTCGTTGCTGCACATCCTGGGATAGAAACAGAAACAGTGGGCTAACATACTCTCACAAATTAATCAAAGAATGAATACTGAATCTACTTTGTGTTGTGTTTTATGCATGTGCTTCCACACAAACTGTGTTAAGTAGTTATTATACCTGATTACTGAAGTACGCAGTCAGTGAATTCAAGTATATCACAGAGCTACACAGAGTACATTTAAATGACCTGGACTGATATTTCTTATCTTTTAATGTAACTTTGGCTTAATAAAGAGACTTAATTTGGGTGTAATTTCTGTGTAAGATCTGTGTAATTTAGTGACGTCGTTACTGAACTACTTATCTATCCTTCATAGATTTACACTCAGCTGGTGTGTACATGGTAATTCACCCTTAACTCCTTAATGCAGAAAATCTTAATGCCCTATAACACACTAAGGTGTATTACTCAGTAACTACAGGGACTTCTGTACAGACTGGTGGAGCTATTCTTTGGTAATAAAAGAATACCTTTGACCTGCCGGCTGCCACTCTATTTCATTAAAACAACACAGCTGACAGCCCACCAATGTCAATAGATGTTAATATCTGTCTGAATATAAGCTGTGACAGTGGGTGACCATAATTCAATGAAAGGACAACGTCTAGCAGCAACGTTTATTAGACGTAGAATGCTGACGACAGCTGACACTGATACTGATACTCGAAAATCCAATGTTTTCAAATCTCTCACGCCAACGTTATGTTGACATTGACTACTGGCATTTAGTCATGAGGTATGGTAACCAAAACCAAACGTTTATCTAACATTGAAGCTCAATGTCATCCAAATGTCAGGTTTTGACAGATACCCAACAGTTAGTCCAATGCTGAAGGTTGATGTCAAGCCAACATTGGGCTTTAACGTCAACCCAGTTTTCAAAAAATTCAACTAAAATTCAATATCTGTCCTGCCTTATGTTCACCACAATTCTCCTCTCTTTCAGTAAACGAAGCCATCGTCTTCCACCATGGGTGAGAATCCGACACAAAGACATGGTTGAAACTGAGATGTGGAAGCACATAGAGCAAAAACAGACCGGCAAAAATAAGGAGAAACGCAGCTCTTCAGAAGATATACCTCTCCAGCTGGAAGACACAGATTCAGCCTAAGGCCAGTGTCCTTCGCGGTGGGGGGTGCGCAAGCCATCAGTTTTCATTAAAGCTTCTGGGGATTGTAAAGACTGTAAATAAGATGTTCATTAGTTTGAGAAGGGTGCTTTCCATCACAGATGAGGTCTGTTCCAGTGTCCTGTATGAAAAACAGTGGGTGTATTTTTAAACCAGTATGAATACACACACTATATGGACAAAAGTATTGGGACACCTGCTCATTCATTGTTGTTGTTGTTGTTGTTTTTTTCAAAATTAAGACAATTAAAGATGAGTTTATCCTGCTTTTCTTGGAGTAACTGTCTTTACTATTCAGGGAAGAAAGCTTTCTACTAGATTTTGCAACACAAGTGTTAGTGAGGTCAGGATGATGGATAATCACCACCCCAAAAGTGTTGTATTTCAGCTCCACAGTTGCCTTTATACCCCTTTAGCCCACACCTGGCATTAGGCATAGTGCCAGAGAGTCCACTTTCTATTGGCACACTAGACAAGCAGGATGTCTGCTTTTGCACATCTGTGTCAGCAATTGGTGCAACTTAAAGCAGCTGAATGCATTTATTCATTAGAAAGATTCAAACATTGGATATAATATGCAATGCAATGATCAGAACTGAATTAAAAGGAAATCCAGTATGAAAATTATTTTTTTTGTATTAAAAAATGAGTTAAATCTGCATGATGCTATTAATATTTTAAAATTCCTTTACTCTACAGTAAGATTTATTGACAATCCCAACAGTGTTCACACATAACAGACTTAATAGAATTCAAATAATAGACCTAATAATCAGACATAATAGAATTACAGCTGGCCACCAACCTCAATAGATGTTAATATCTGGTTGAATATATGTCGTGACAGTGTGTGACCAAAATTGAAAGGACAATGTCTAATACCAACGTCAATTAGACACAGGCTAAGTCACCAGAATCTGACGTCTTCAAACCTCATGCCAATGTCATGTTGACATCGAACACTGGCCTTTAATCATGAGATATGGAAACTAACCAAAACCAAACATTTATCTAACTTTGAAGCTCAATGTCAATCCTAACCCTCCTCAGCCGCAATCCAACATCTGTCCAATGTTGGAGGTTGATGTCAGGGCTGTTGGCCTTTAACACCAACGTTAGTTTTCATTTTTTCACTAAAACTTAACATCTGTCCAACGTTAGAGGCATTTTCTCACGTCAAACTGACGTCCGGTGCCTGAACATCAGAGCAATGCTTCAGTTTTATGTGAGAGTGTTTATTATAATAGAATTATGAAGAATAAACTAAAATGAACTAAAAAGTAAAAATATGATCAGTTATGTTTATATGTACATATAACATTATATAACATATATATTATATAAAATCTGTGAGAATAATAAATGCTTTGGCTGAGAGCTGAACATCTTTCACAACCTCAAACCTCTCAAAACTGAAAGCAGCGGCGAGGACGGCGCAGCACGTCATCACTGAGCGTCAGTGTTTGCTAATGCAGTAGCTCGTTGGCTAAGCGAGCATCAGCTACTTTACGATTCGCAGCGCCTGCTTTGAGAAAGTGTTTTAATTCCCCGTGTTTCCTTGGATTAAACGCCAATGTCAGCAGGTTTGTAATCATTCATTTATATCCACCTGTTTCTTGTAGGGTGTGCAGGAAGCTGCCAGCTGTAGTTAATCACTATTGCTTTACCGTTTCGCCTCGGCTGTAGCTAGCAGTGGATTTTACCTCAGGTGTGCTGGTTTCTGTCCAGCCAAGGAAGGTTATTAAACACACTACTTTCGCTATTCCGTGTCGCAATGAATTGGAAAAGTCTCATCAGTATTTCTCTAGCTATATTTTTTTTTATTGTAGCATTAATTTCCAGGCCATTACTGGTCAGAATGAGCTTATATTAGCTGCTGCTTAGCTGCTGTAACCAGTAAATCCAGCATGGCAGTTGCTGCAGCACTGAATCACTTGGGTGGATGATCATTATTCTGTTGTCAGTATGTATTGTTTGTTAGCTGTATTTTATTATTGCTGTCTGTAGATCCCGTGACTCACCGTGACTGTGTGTGTGTGTGTGTGTGTGTGTGTGTGTGTGTGTGTGTGTGTTAGGTCCGTTTTGACCCCATGGCACAGGATTTCATAACCATAGTGACACCTTGGCTTACATTTCAGCTCCTAATCAAAGACTTTATTTTCTACTAAATGTTCTTTTACAATAACTGTAAGATACTTTGAGAAATTGCATTTTACAGATTTGACAGCTTTGATGTGAGATGGTCCCTCTCTTTCATCCCTTCTTCTTTTCTCTGATCTGACACCCCCCAACTCCACCCAGGGTCCCGAGCGCTGAATGAGTTCTAGTGTTCTCTTAGTGTGGGCCTCCACGTGGAGCTGAGATGGGCCAGCAGATCTCTGGCCAGGCGATGATAAGCAGGCTTCCCGAGAAGCTGGTCAAGCATGCCGGACTAGTGCGGGACAGCGGCTACCTCACCTACGAGGAGTTCTTGGGCCGAGTTGCAGAGCTCAATGATGTGTAAGCGGCAATTCCTAAGAATAAGAGAATAAACTCACTCTCAGATGTTAGATGTGGAGCTGTCCGGGTCTTCCTGATGATCTATTTTGTATTATTCTTGTAGCTCATGTCAGTGTCATGTGTTTAGACTTTGTCAGCATGTGATCACTTGCTGAAATTTATTTGAATTGAGCCACATGACTTTGTTCTGCCAAGGAATTTCGTCATACTAGACCTGAAAAGCGGTGCATAATTGTACCTTCCAAAACAGCCGTAGGGATACTTAATAAAAAATGGTCAGGGAAATTACTGTTATTAAGAGCTGCTTTTATTTTTAATCAGCTCAATATAATACCTTTTTCAAAAGTTCATTGTAAAATCATTGCATACTAATCTGAAGTTAAATCTCTTCGTTTTGCACACGCTAGAACTGCAAAGCTGGCTGCTGGCCAACAGAAGCATCTCCTTTTCGAAGTTCAGCCTGGATCTGATGCATCTGCCCTGTGGAAAGTAGCTGTGAGGATAGTATGCACTAAGGTGAGGTCACTCCACAATTTCTTTTGCAATGGAGTTGTTATTCAATGTTTGGGTTCAAATTAGCAATACAATCATGTAAACCTACTTGGTACTACTTAGTAAGTACTTGGTAATGTCTCTAAACTTTCTAATCATATCGTCTTGAGTGTTTTCTTGCTGTAGGAGGATTGTACTGTTCTCATCTCTGCGCCTTGTGCCTCGCCCGTTAGGTAGTAGTTTTATTTGTGTGTGATTGCAGATTAACAAAGAGGACGGTATGTTGGAGGCCACACGTATTATGAACCTCTACCAGTTCATCCAGCTCTACAAAGACATAACCAGCCAAGCAGCAGAAGTGCTTGCAGCAGAGGGCGCTGCTGAGTGCTCATCCGGGCAGCTCTCCTCTGCACAGTCCTGCCAGGCCAGTATGTGGATGGGCAGGTAATGAAAAAACAAATAAAGGATGTACACACACATGCAAGGAGAAATCACTCCATACAGGTCAAAATTGTATCCAGTGAATGAGGGCAGGTTATGTGGTATTAAAAAATACAAACATAATCTTGGGAGGATCTCCCAAGCTTAGGCCCTATAAATACCATATGTGTCTATTACAAGTACCCTCTATTACAATTACCATTACCATTTAACCCATCTGTGGTAGTGAACACACACACACACACACACACACACACAAACACACACACACGTGAACTAGGGGCAGTGAGTACACACACACCCAGAGCGGTGGGCAGACAACTCCAGGGCTCAAGGAGCAGAGTGGATAAAGGGCCTTGCTCAAGGGCCCAACAGTGGCTGCTTGCCGAGCCTGGGAATCGAACCCACAATCCTGTTATCGATAGCCTGTCGCTCTAACCACTGCCCCATACTGATGAGCTGACGTGTCCTTGGCAAAAAGTTAAATTTTTGTCTCATCTGCCTATAGGACATTTTCCCAGAAGCTTTGGGGCTTGTCAACATGTAGTTTGGCAAAATCCAGTCTGGCTTTTTATGATTTGCTTTTTAACAATGGTGTCCTTCTTGGTCGTCTCCCATGAAGTCCACTTTGGCTCAAACAACGATGGATGGTGTGATCTGACACTGATGTTCCTTGAGCTTGAAGTTCACCTTTAATCTCTTTAGACGTTTTTCTGGGCTCTTTTGTTACCATTCGTATTATCTGTCTCTTTGATTTGTCATCAATTTTCCTCCTGCGACCACATCCAGGGAGGTTGGCTACAGTCCCATGGATCTTAAATTTCTGAATAATATGTGCAACTGTAGTCACAGGAGTCTTATAACCTTTACCTTTAACATGCTTGTCTATAATTTTTTTTCTAATCTCCTGAGACAACTCTCCTTCGCTATGGTCCATCTTGAGTGTGGGACACACCATTGTCACCAAACAGCACAGTGACTACCTGTAGCACTATATATAGGCCCACTGACTGATTACAAGATTGAAGACACCTGTGAAGCTAATTAGTGGATACACTTGATTTAACATATATCTTTGGTCACATTATTTTCAGGAGTACCATCATTTTTGTCCAGGCCTGTTTAATTAGTTTAATTAGTACTTTTTAAAATAATTCTGTTTGCACAGTGCTATACTGTATATAGGTGTGTCTATATAATAAAAAATGCATGGTTAATAATAAATAACTCATTGCACTTTTCCATTGATGTGGCTTTCGTCTTTTGATTTTTGATTACATCATCATGCACCAGCAGGTGGAGACAAATAATATCAACCAGTAGGGCTGTGACAGTACACTCAGAACAATTGATTTAATTGTCAATACTAGGTTTACAAATTAATATTGTCATGAGATTTTGATAAGAATTTGAATGTGAAAAATAAAACTAATTTACTAATGAGACTAGAGCTGGGAGGCGGGACGAATGTGGCCCAGTAACCCTCCCAGTAATCCCAACAGATGTTGCTTTTGTCTGTAGTGATTTTACTATGATTTGTGATTAATTGTGGGTTACAGGGTGAAACAGCTGACTGATGAAGAAGAGTGTTGCATCTGTATGGATGGGAAAGCAGACCTTATTCTGCCGTGTGCACACAGCTTCTGTCAGAAATGCATTGATAAGTGGTATGTATCTGCAATCGGCCCCAGAAAGCATCAATTCACCCCTCCCCCATTCACCCTGCTTTCAGAGCGTCCCTCATGCTTTTTTTTCTGTCTGTTTACTGCAGGAGCGGTCAAAGCCGAAACTGTCCCATCTGCCGGATTCAGGTAACCGCTGCCAACGAATCGTGGGTGATGTCGGACGCCCCCACCGAGGAGGACATAGCTAGCTACATTCTCAATCTTGCTGATGAGGCTGGTCATCCTCACAGACCCTAAACTAAAGCACTATGTCACTTAACACCTGCTTTCTCTTGAGTTCTGAAACTGTGAAAAGGCAATACACAGCATTTAGCTGAGAACACTTCTGATTTCTTGTCAACTATGATTGACGACTTGCTAGTTTTTTTTGTTTTTTTAACGGTGCACTTAATTTGTCTTTTTGCACATGGTGGAAAAATCAAGCCTTCAGTTTTCTTCTCAGAAGGGTTGAGAGTAGTGGAGACCACCATCATTCACAGTTAGGGTTTCAAATTCTGCACAGTTTCTAATTACTGAAATTTTGTGCATATTGTGCTGTTCTCTGAATATTTATTAAGTGCTTAAGAATGACACGGTTCCTAAGGTGTCACTGCATTACTACTAGTGCAATATTGCTAAAACTGAAATCCGGGCTTTGCGTTATAGTTCAATTAATGAATCTTTGGTAAAATCAAATTGACTACTGAGAATATTTTAAGAACAGATTCCTGGGGCCAGATTCACAAAAGCTTTCTTCAGAGAAAAAAAAATACATTTAAACTTAAACACTAAGAAGAATGTTGTTGAATCCCAAAAGATATCCTAAAAGAAAATCGTCTTTTTCTTAAGATTTGGAGTTTTCGTATGTGTTTGTTTGTAATGTAACCTTTTATGCTAGAATTTGTCATTTTTTCATGAAGCCAAATTTTCCATTATTCAGTTTTATTTGTTTGAGGGAAGTAAGGTTAGGGAAATATTTACAAACAGTTTTTGAGTATTCCCGTTCCTAGAATTTTTCATAAGAGAAACGTTAAGAGAAAAAATACCAGATTTTTGGAAGATTAACAGTTTGTCTTAACTTATATCTTAAGTAAAAGGTTATAAAAAAAATAAAATCTAAGAAGAATTTCTTTCTTAAGATGTTTTTGTGAATCCGGCCCCTGGTGATTTTACTTGTATTATACATTACTGCTGACCCTTTCAGTGGCATTAAATTTCTTCCAATTTTTCCTTAAATTTACCAGTAATCTGCAAACACCTTTGCAGTGTTTGTGTGTGTGTGTGTGGCCTGTGAAATAACATTTAAATATAATATAATAAGAATAAATAAATGTATATTTTTCTTGACATCCTGTTCATAATCTGTTATTAATCCTGAACTTTGTAAACGTCTACGCACTTGCAGCTCTGTAGACTTTCTGATGTTGTCAAGCTATTTCTTCCACTAAGATTGCAGTGTTGAGCTGGATAAATAAAGGTACCACTTTTGTAGATCTGGTGGTGTTTTGTTTATAGAACCTCCCTTGTTTAGGTTGATATTTAAAATACTCTAACAAAAACTATATATATATATAGATACATACATACTTACATACATATATACTGAACAGCCACAATATTTGCGCTAAAGCCTAATCTCTTATGCGCTAAGTCCTGTTTGTGTGTTTTGTTTTGGAGCACTTTTGGTAAATACTGACCACTGTATACCATATATATATTCACCCAATGACATACGGCGCTGTAAAAAAAGATCTATGCTTTTCACTTTAGCTAATGTCATGGCTGATCAGTGTAAAACATGCATGTTCTCAATAGGATATTAACAGAAATTCTGTCAGATGTGGTGCTTTAACCCAAGTATGAAACTTTATTAAAAAAACTAGAAAACATCATGTACGTTTACAGATCACCATAGGAACAAGCAGATGGGAAAAAATATTCTTTTAAGGTGCTTTCATAATTGCAATGCTTACACCAGTAATGGTGAGATGGCACAGATACTCCACCGATGTCCCGCCACTAATAAAAGACACACTCACCCTCTAAAGACAACAAGTTCCAAGATTGGGCACGTTTAACAAGTTAGTCTGTTTCCACTCCATTTACAAACCAATGCAACCGACAGTCGGAATTTAGAGAATATGCTTATTATATATAAAAAACACCCTCCCTAACTTGTGTAAACCATGCATATATTAAACACATTTTTATTAATATTCCATTCATTCAGAATGCATTCTATTGAGAGGTCGTCAAACTGCCCCCACTTTATATGAAATGTCTAATAACTGTGTAATTACACATTAACAGTGTTATACATGTGTAATAAAGTGAGGGTTATTGTGCTTAGTGACCTGCTGATTTTCTAATTGCAGCTTTTGAGATACACTTGTTACATTCAGTTTTGACACCACCAGCAGTTGTATTGTTATTACACGGAATGGTAACTTGTAATTACACAGTTATTACAGACACCTAATCTAACATAGAGGGGCTGTCAAACTTTTAAAGGCAGTCGGATCCAGGGCTCAGTTCAGTGAGGCATTATTTCACTGTGTGAAAGTGCAACTATTGAAAGTGTAACATTATCGGCTCGAACCCCAGCTTCCCCATTATTTCAACCGGAGCTCTTTTCCACTAAGCTCCACTTTGATTTCTGGTCATCTAAAATGAACCAGTAAGTTTGAATTATATCATGTTCACACACCCTGCGCAGGAATACTCTCAGACTTCACAGCGTCTACCAAAAAACTGAGCTCATTGCACAGGGTCTCGTGCCTGTAGGCCATACGGATCTGGGCCACGTTGGTCCGCCGGATGTCATTGCCATCTGGTCCATCCTCTAGGTAGTTCTCACCTAGGAAGTGTTTCTTCTCCTGTTGGATGCAGGGAGAAAAAAAAAGTTATAGACCAGCACTGATAAATATAGGTCAGCATGACAGTCCTCACACTATGCTGTCAGGAACACTCAACAGCTCCACATAAAAAACCTAACCTAACATTAGCACTGGCACTCAAACTAGGGCTTGTTTAGGCGTGCACAGCATGAAGCAAGTGCCTGGCATGCTTACAGTTAGCTTAAAGGAGCTACAGACAGGTGTAGCCAAGATTTTCTTAAGTAATGCTTCAGTTAATTGCAATGTTTTCTGAAGCCTGTCATTGTTGTCAATAATGGAAACAAGTTCTCTGGCAGTACTTTGCTGTCTGGTCGGTGCACTCTTACTATCTGTTAATACAAAAAGGGATCAGGCTTTTCAGAACAGGTCTTTAGAAAAGCTTTTTTTAGCCACAACAACATGTATGGTGCCAAGATGTTCATGTGAATTTGTTTGACTTTTAAGGTGAGACACTAAAGGTAAAAGTCTTTGTGGTAGAAATCTATAGCTGTTGCTGAACGTCTAGTCTTTGGATTATGTGGTAAAAATCTATAGCCTCTGGTGAACATCTAGTCTTGGGTAAAAATCTATAGTCCGTGGATTATTTGGTAAAGATCTTTGGTAAACATCTAGTCTTTGAATCTTTCACTAACAACCTGTAGTCTTGGGTGAACATCTAGCCTTTGAAGAATGTGGTAATAATTCATAGTCTTTAGATTATATGGTAAAAATCTATAGTCTGGATTATTAGATTAAAGAGTATTTAGTGAACATCTAGCCTGTGGAATATTTGGTAGAAATCTATAGTCTGGACAATTTGATAAAAGTCTAGTGAACATCCATCTCTTGGATAATTTGGTAAAAATCGGTAGTGTTTGGTAGGGTGTGCACACTTGCCTGCAGCAAGAGCTTGGCATGCTTACAGTTAGCTTAAAGGAGCTACATATAGGTGTAACCAAGATTTTCTTAAGTAATTGTTCAGTTAATTGTGCTGTTTGCTAAAGCCTGTCACTGACATCAATCATCAAAGTTTTCTGGCAGTACTTTACTGTCTGGTCGGTTCACACATGCTATTTGTATATTCATAAAGGGATCAGCCTTTTTTCAGGCCAAACCTTTCAAAAGCTACGTTAGCCACAACAACATGTGAATGTTCTTGTCTGTTATGACTATTAAGGGAGGACAGTAAAGGTAAAAGTCTTATTTTGTGGTACAAAATCTATAGTCTATAGAACTATAGAACATCTAGCCTTTGGATTATTAGGTTATTAGGTTAATTAAAATCTATAGCCTCTGGTGAACATCAAGTCTTTGGATTATTTGATAAAAATCTTTGGTGAACATCTAGTGTTGTTCTTTTTGATAGAAATCTGTAGTCTGGATTATTTGGTAAATAGTCTTTTAATGTGAATTTTTATTAATATTAAGGTGAAACACTAAAGGTAAAAGTTTTATTTTCTGGTAAAAATCTATAGAAGTTGCTGAACATCTAGCCTTTGTATCATATGGTACAAATCTATAGTCTGTTTCTAGCCATTAGTTTTGACTAACAATCTGTAGTCTTTGGATTATTTGGTAAAACATACTGTAGTCTTTGGTAGGGTGTGCACAGCTTGCAGCAAGCTCTTGGCATACTTACAGTTAGCTTAAAGGAGCTACAGATAGGTGTAACCAAATTTTCTTGACTAATTGTTCAGTTTATTGTGTTTGCTAAAGCCTGTTAATCATGAAATCAAATTTTTTGCCAGTACTTTACTGACTGGTCGGTGCACCCATGATTTCTTTTTTACATACATAAAGGGTTCAGCCTTTTCAGCTTTTTCAGCCACAGCTACATGTATCCTGCCACAATGTTACTGTAACTACTAAAGTGAGACACTAAAGCTCTTATATTTGGGTACAAAATGTATAGCAGTTGGTGAATATCTAGGCAGGGCAGGTATGATGCTAAGGCTGTACCTGATGTGAGATACCACTTTGCAGAACACTGTTCCTGGCGATTTCGCAGACGTCACATGTGCTGAGCTTCCACAGCTGTGCTGCGATAGCATACTCCTCCATCAGTGCTTCCTGCAGGACACAACACAGTAAGCAACCGCTTGAGTATCGTCTGATTCTGATACCAAACTAGTATTTCTTCTTTAAAGACTAAACTTTAAAGTACTCAAACTAGCCCTGTGATATCCGAACCAGCACACAAGACACAAGGCAGCCACACACCTTGGTGTAATGGAACTGCATCGGGTCATCAGTGGACAGGGAGACACAAAGGCCCTTGTGTAGGAACTCTCTGAGGGGGTTCTTGGAGTACTCCAGGAACAGGCTGTTGTTGCTGAGAGGGGACATGGCAATGGGCACCTGGGCCAGGTAGAACAGGTATTGCAGAACTGGACTCTGGGTGGGAGGAAAGGTGAAGGACAGCAGTTTGTAAACAGTTCTTAGTGAATCACACTAGTTAACTGTCACCTGATGACTGACTGCACGTTGCGGCGACTTTCACAAGACGTGTATTTGTCTGTAGGGGTGTGGACTTAGATTTCTTCTAAGCTTCTTTATGACAATGTCTGACTGACACCTGGCTAAAGGACTAACCTTTTTCAGGTTGAGGCCATGAGAGATGTTGTCTGCAGTCAGGAAGGCTGACACCAGATGAGTGATGGATCCTGCTTCACCACAGTGGGGGCGAAACTGGAAGGTGCTGAGGCCACGTTCCCTTTAAAATAACATTACAGTCTGTCATCAGTTATACAGCTGTTAATGATGTTGGAAACAAAACCTATTTTTAATGAACCAAGCTAAATGATCTGCCAGAGAAAAGAGTTTGAGAGGATGACCATGTCTGGCTCTCCAATTTAACGTACTATAAATTTCCATCCCTACTTTCTGTGACGAAGTTTGAGACCCTTCCACTACCCTATCTGCTCCCTGTTCCTCGATCCTCTCTCTGAATTAGAACTATTACAAGCCTCCAATTCAAGAGGAGTCTGACTTTCTTGCTCAAAGCAGGAACTTGCCTAAATAATATTAATATGTAACACAAAAGACTAAACATCCTAAAAATGTTCTAAGTTCTGCAAAAAAAAGTTTTTTAAAACTCTCAATCGTCTGTGGTTCCCTCAGATGGGCAGAAAGTGGCAGAACAGAAGGCCTGGTCACTAATAGTGCTCAGCTTAGTTCTGAGGGGGAGGAGGCGTTTTGAGTTTGTAGAGCGGAGGAATCGTGATGAAGTTAGCGGAGTGAGTAGTCATGTAGGAAGGGGCTTTGTGGCCATAGATACACCTGTGAGTAAGGAGGGAAACCTTGTATTCAATCCTAGCTGAGACAGGAAGCTAGTGAAGAGAATGGAGATTGGGTGTAATGTGCTCATATTCTTTGCACTCTCATCAGGATCCTACCAGCACTGTTCTGAATGGACTGTAATCTCTGAAGACTCTTGCTAGGAATCCCAATAAGAAGTGCATTGCAATAATCCAGTCCCACAAAGGTTCTCAGAGTTCTCTCTTTCTTCCTACAGTCATACAGTGGCTTCTCATACTACAGTAGTAGGTCAAACTAGCAAGAAATAAGATTTAATGAGTTGACAATTCCACAGTAAGAAATGTCAGATATTTGGACTAGATTTAAGATGACTTCACTCGTCAACATGTCCAGAACTGTGTGAATATTTTAGGCTTCTATTTTAGAGTGAACAAGCTCCTTATCTGGGCAGTAAGTGTTTAGTTACTCAGTAAAACACTAATATTAAAATAAATACTAATCACATTCATACAAAAAGTAGTGGTTTTACATCACTGTGTTCAATAATATATATATAACATCTCCAAAGCTCTCCATATGGGAGTCTAGTATTATTTATAGCTATCATCACCTATCAACACCTGGTTGGATAAATCAGTGCTTAATGACAGTAAATCAGGTGATCTGGTGATGGAATTGAACACATCCACACAGAGAACTAGCTCTCATGATCTCAATTACTTTCTTTAAAATGAGAAATTCTTGATTGTTTCACAGTATTTAAGTTTAAGTGCATCTGTTATAAAGTGATCTGGAGTTACTACAGTAATAACGTTCTTATTACTGAGAGAAATGGTTTTAAATGTGTTAAGATGCCTAAAACATCTGTGCTGTATATTTTTGGCATTGAAACACTGATATTTCATTGTGCATCCTCAAGACCAAAAAATGTAAAAATGAAAAGATAAATTAAAGAGGTGACGTTATGGATCTTGGCTCAGCGGACATTCATCTTAAATAAATGTAGTGATAACATGACAAACGTACTTGCGCAGGTTGTTCAGCACCATAATGTTGGCGTACATATGGTAGAGATAGTAGCTGTAGGGTGGGTTCTCCTCAGTAGTCCACTCCTCCGGCTTCGGGCTCTTATAGGAAAACATGTGATCGCTGTGTTTGGACTCATCATCCACGCTGTCAAACCCTGTCACCTGCAGGCAAGGTAGATGCAGAAATCTGTCATTTGCAAATACACATACGGCATCCCACCAGCTCACCATTTCAGACTTGTTCTAGTGGTGTTCAAAAGCAGAACGCTAAGTTAGTAAATCTTTTACCCATTCATGGCAATTCTCCAGTTAACTCACCATACATTATATACAGCAGTGAATGTGTTAATGTTAACCATTCTGCACAGAATCAGGTTTAAGAACTTTAAGTCTACACCACCTGATGTTAAAGTGAGTCACTGCTAATCCTTAAAACATGCAACTCTTTAATAGACATTAATTATCCATTGTTACTGTCGGAGATTAGGCTTAACAGACTGTAACAGAACACCTAACACCTGCAGTAAACATTATCAGGCAAATCTGCTCTGATGATCTGCTCAGACCCGTAAGCCCAGCCTGGAACAACAGGACTGAATGTACTCACATATTTCAGGAAGACGTGCATTTCCTTGTGCTTCTGGGGGTTAACGGTAGCCTCGAACAAAGGGAGGAAGATGTTTTCAAGCATCTTGGCAAAGTTGGGAATGATCTTCTTCAATCTGAAAATGTCACTGAATGACAAAATATAAAGTTACATGAAGCTCATACATTGAGCAGAGGTGCTCGATCCTGGTCCTGGATATCCAACAACCTGAGACCTGAGTTCAGATCCAAAACATCAGCATCTACACTATATGGACAAAAGTATTTGGACACTTACACATTAAACCTAATTGTCCCTTTTTGTGACATTGTTGTGAATTGTGATATCCTATTCTAAATCCAGTGGCCACTTTTAAGTTGGTTAAGTTGCTGTGGTTCCTAAACGCTTCTACTTTCAAAAATACCCCTCACAGTTGACAGTGGAATATCTAGGAGGGAAGGAATTTCACAAGCTGACTACTTGTTGCAGCAGTGGCCGCTATTAACAGAACCATGCTGGAATTCAGTGAGCTCTTCTTAAGAACCACCTATTCTTTCTGCATGACTGCATGGCTAGGGGCTTGATTTTATACACCTGTGGCAACAGGACTAAATAAAACACCTGAATTTAATGATTAAGAGGTGTCCCAATACTTTTGTCCATATAGTGTAGCTCTAATATTCAGAAGTATCCAACTGATTGGATTAGGGTTGGAGATCATCTCTGTAGGTTGGTGGATCTCCAGGACCAGGATTTGGCACTGATCATAGATCATCGACTCGAAGCACTTACTAGATCCTTGGCACCTGTATGATCCATCTCATGTTGGGAGAGTAAACCTTTTGCTGGATGAACCATTTTGCCAGGTTCTCCCACTCACCAGGTGAGCGACCATAGATGGAAAGACGGGGCTCTGCATACTGGTACTTACTCTCCTCCAGATCATGAGCCACTTCCTATAGAGAAATACAGTAGGCATTTATCTGTACAGCGTATGTTGTTATGAACGGTGTTGATGGGACTGGAGTCATTCTTGTGAATGGGTTCATCCTTCACCTTTATAAGGCGTGCAAAGTACTCTCCGTTGATGCAGTTGTCGGTTTTGAGGTAGACCTCCCGAAGCTCACTAGCCCCCACTGGGTTGTATTTGGAGTTGAACTTGTCAAACCGATGAAACGTTTGCCTGCCCTGAGATTTACATATAAAAAAAAGAAAAACCATACATTCAATTCAACCTGTGCTCTTGTCAGACATGTGAGGTACAAATGGTTAAAGCTCTTGTTGATATATGGAGCTACATACAGCGTGCACATCCAGCGAGTCCACTGTAAGGTCGTAAGGATCCATGTGCAGGTTCTCGAACACCTGTTTAAGGGTGATCTTCTTTCCACCCTTCTCCATCACCACCCGATCTCCCTCTGAATTACAGGTGTCCTGGATGAACCGGAGCAGGTGCTTCTGATTCATACAGGCCGCTGCGTGGATGTGAGTGTCTACCTGAACGTAATGAGAATTACATCAGTCCTCAGTTTCAAGCCAGTATGAATGTTGTGTCTAAAGGAACACAGGAACTCATTTGACAATCGTTTGGTATATGCTTATGTGGTTTGCCATCATACCTTCCTGACGTTGTAGAAATCTCTGTGTGGGACACATTTTAGCTCCTTCAGCTCAGCCATCTCATTCAGCATCTCATGCAGATAAAACTTGGACATCAGGAAGTTCAGCCTTCTGTGGCAATAGGTCTTCCTGCAAATAGGCAAATGCACGTGTACTGCAGTATAAACACGGAAACGCAGTTCTGAGATCAGATCAGTGTGCTTATTGTGAAAGGGTCATAATTAATTGCACTGAACTGATTTGACCCCCAGGGAGAATGTAATTACTAGGCATGTCAGCATTCAGAAAATATAGACACAAATGAAAACACCACAAACCATACACATAAAGTGGCTAAAGTATTAAAAATTCAATATATAATGAATTCTAAAATACTAAAATATACAAAAAAATCCAATCTATATTTTAAATAAAGCGGCAAAAAATACATCAAATATCAGTTTGAAATATCAGCCAAACATAAATCTCTGTCTGTCAGAAATATTTTTAAGCAAATATTTGCTGATCCAGATATGATTTCACCTGGCCTTCCAGGTAAATGCACCCATAAAGTTTCCTGTAAAATAAATAAGCTACCTTTTCAATCCTCCAGATACACATAGAAACTGCATGGCTGGGTGGGCTGTAGTCTGTAAATTTTATGGTAAAATACTTGCAGCTGGGGTTGCCAGAATGTCACTGTAAAATATACGGCCCCAATGTATAAGACTTTACAGTATGCTTTTCCTAGCAATCGTAAGTGTTATACTCAATAACTGTTTTGTTTAATAATGAATACATATATAATAATAATATACGCTGTAAAAAAAAGTCTAACCAACTTAAAAATTCTTAGTGGCATTAATTTTTTTTTGTCTTATTATTTCCTTTCTTAACTAATATTAACTTTCTTTCAGAAAACTGATGGTGCAATGCAAGAGTAACCACTGTATAATACCCAGTCAGCATAGTCACACTCAGCAGCACAAAAAATGGTAACTTGCTCTTACAGCCTTCAACACTGAAGCCAAGATGTACACCCAAGAGAATGTAGCATGGGAGGAGCGACTACACACTGACGGTGAGTGAAGGAGAGCGGGACACGCCCAATATGCAAACAGATGATGGGAAAGGAGTTTAACTTAAATCCAATATCAGTTCAGTATAAGTATATTTTTGCATTAGATAAATATGTTACATAAATAATATTACAGAAATATTGGCTGTTCTATAGATATTATGGAATATTTCTGTTTTTGTAATTGTTTGACAGTCTTTTACTGTAAAATCTATGGACAGAATTAACAGCACCACTCTCTGCAAAGCAATTGGGACAAAAAAAAAAAAGAATGCTGGACCACTCACGTTGGTCCGTCAGCAATCATGGCGAGAAGATGAGTCATGTCAATAGCAAAGGTCTCCATATCAGGGTAAGGCAAACTATGTGGCTTCTCCTGAGTCAAAGCTTCTGCATCATCATACACGTATATGATCCCGTCCTTTATCTTTAGGATGTAGTTCAGGTTCTGCGGGATGTCCTCCACACTGTACGGGTCTTGGCCCTCAGTTGGGCTGGGAATGGTATCTGCAGTTGACACAAGGTACAAGAACATGACAGAAAAAAACACACTAATGCTAGTCCTCGCTTTTTTACGAATAAAAAAATGGGTAAATGTGTATTTCATGTTATGTCACACCGACCTGGCAGAACTTCCTCCTCCTCACTCCATTTCTCATTATTGGCACTTCTTAGAAACTTGGCAGTGGTCCTAGGAAAGCGATGGTATGCCAGACGGGAATATTTCTCTCTGATGAATAATGCTTTGAGTAGGCTTTTTGCTGCCTGCTCATAGTCCTCGACTGTGATCTGGAACAACACAGGAACCATACATGAAAAAAAGTGTTCAGGGGCTTCTTATTTTGTCAATCCAAACTCTGATTATATACACTATATGTCCAAATGTTTGTGGACACCCCTTCTAACTAATGCATTCATGCAAATGCATTAGTTAGAAGGAAATGAACACACACACATACAGCTTGTCTAGTCTCTGCAGAGAAGTATTGCCAAAAGAAGGCAAGGCGTGGGCTAGAGCATTGAGCTGTGGAGCAGTGGATACTGTGTTCTTTGGAATGATGGTTGGGGCTCCATCCAATACTTTTGGGATTGCCAACATCACTTCAAGTGTGATAAGGGAAGCGAGTGCTATCTACCCACCCGGAGCGAGCACACCCAATAGCGGTCACTCAGACTCCGGCCACTGATGGCAAATTGGTATGGCTTGGGATTCGGACTTGTGCCCTTTGGGCCATAGTGGTCGTGCATTAGAGTCACTCTGAGCCCATTTCGAAGGTTTTTGAGAAGGTGTTTGAGGAACAGCACTTTTAATACAGATCTAATTTTGTTAAAAACCATTAATGACTGAACCTACCCCTGCACAGTAGTCTCCACTGATGGTGACTCTCTGGAACTCAGGGCCGTTGTCTTGGACTGGGGGTCCGGTGGAGTCTGGGGTGACTAAAGGGGCGACCACAGACATAGCCCATTCAGAGGCACCAGGGATCTGAAGGGATATTGACTGTGACCTCATCAGTCTGAAATTCTTCTTCCTAGAGTGGGGCGAACCAAAAAAAAAAAACATAACTACCACACCTCGCTGAGCTGACCTTCCCTTTACAAAGCACCCTTTTCTCACCTCTTGACAGTCTCTGCGGAATGTTCCTCAGCCAATTCTTTGCGCAGTTCGTGTTCCTTGGCCTGGTGTAGGCCAATGGGGCAGTCTTCAGGCACGGTAAACATTGACAAGACATCTCTGGTGTTCTCCTCCTTTATTGCTGAAGCATAGACCTTCTCAGCCAGCAGCTTTACACGCTCATCCACCTCACTGAGGGATATCTTCGTGAACTGCCGCTGCATCTCTGCAAGGCAAACCCGTATGGAGACTAAGGACTGCAGCAAACGTTATTAGACCTTATTAGCAGTTGTGAAGAAACACATGCTATTGGTTCAGCCTTACATTGTGCAACCAAAGCAATGGATGATGTTTCTTGACAATGTTTGAAGGTTTTGGATGCAGCCATCTAAACAGTAAAAAACATCCTAGAATGTCTGCAGTTATTTTAGGATACACCATCTACATTACCATCACTAACATAGAAATAGGTATGGCCTAAGTCACCAATAAGGCCAGTGTGGTTAAATGGATATGAGGGTGGTTAAATGATGGGTTTGTGAGAAGAGCTTTAAAGAGTTTGTGGCAAAGAGCTGTGAAGAGATAGCAGGTGTCTAGAGATGTGCAATGCCACTATATGTCACTACTGACAGAATTCTGACAAATACTATCATGCACTTCTATTTAACACCATGAAAAAACACTTCCTCAGTATTTCTTCTCTCTCTGAAGTTCTTCAGAATGCATAATGGAACATGTTAAATGAACACAGGGCGAATACTCGCTTATTTAGGTCAGTGATTCCCAACCCTGGTCCAGGAGGACCCCCTGCCCTGCACATTTCAGTGTGCTTTCAGAAAAAGCTTGTTAATTAGCTGATTAGATGAATCCGGGGTGTTAGGAGCATGATAAATGTGCCGGGCAAGGGGTCTTCCAGGACCAGGGTTGGGAACCACTGATTTAGATGATAACAGTGCCCAGAATAACTCTTACCTTTATGTAAATGGTAACCATGTCTTGTTTTGAGGTGAGACTATTGATTTGTCTCTATGATTAATTATACAGGCAGGTCCTTAAGTATCTGGGCAGTATTCTGTACACCATTTCCATACAAACCTTGTGTCACTGTCCAAATACATATTAACCTGACTGTGTGTTGCAGCAAGTGATGAAGATTTGCGACCGCAATGCACAAATCATGGCTACAAATATGTCCTCAAGTGCTTGTCCACACAGGTCAAGTTTCAGTTCTGCTCTCAGCAGTGTATTAGTCAGGTTTCTGTAAACATCACCACGCAGCCATCTGTTGGCATTCCTGTGACCGACGCCCCTCTCTAACCCGACCCTAATGAGACTTGATGCATTCTCAAGTGTCAGGCCGCACGTTGCGCTTGGCTTTGGCAGCATTCTTTGCACCATGGCAGAAGTGACCATCACCCATCACTCCCTTTAATTAGCACTCTGAGAAGTGTGAGGGGAGGGTTTCTGAGTGAAAGAGGAAGTAGACTCTGAATAAAAACTGACAGTGCAAGAGTCTACTAAAAAGTCATTCTACTAAATGGATGCTTTTTGTGTCTGCACGCTAGATGAGATGCATTGGCCACAAAAGCTTTGGACAAACAGATTCAAAGATAATGAAATGAAAATACTATTTTCTAAAACAGTAATACACTATTTTTAATTATTTTTCATTACTGCATGGCCATTTACATCTGTCCATTTTGATCAACGTGACATTTGCATCTAAATTATCACTGAATAAATGTGTATATATACACATTTAACTTACATAAGATTAGATTAGATTCTATTCACAATAAAAACATTCTACAATGATAAACATTTCATTAAAGGTGTGTGTCACTCCATTTACGACTTACCACCCCGTCACACTAACGTTTTTTTCTATAAATAATGCACTGTTGCTTTAAATGTCATCACAAAGAGAAAGGGACATCATTTGAGCCTTAGAAGAAGCTGGGGACACAAAACGCCAGTTATCTGGTTTTGGTTTAAGTTTATTTGCTGCTTTTTAATTTTGGATAACGTCCGTCAAACTTAGCCCAACCGCCCCGTCACACAAAATGACTTTTTTTTTTATATATTTTACACCATTAATGGTAAGTCTAAAAATATGTATTTCAAATAAATTGACATGTGTGCTAGGTCAGGAACTTGACCACATGAAGAACTATGGCCATTTCAAGATTACATTTACCACCCTGTCACATACCACCCTGTCATGTTTTATTGTGAATATGGCTCCCATGTCTAAGTAATAAAAAAAAGGTTAATATGGATTTTATTTTAGAGGTGGAAAGATGTTTGTTGGAGTATGAACATAACTTATGACGTAAATTTAGAAGATTCCCACTGTGAATGACATTCACAAAATTTCACAGAATATGCCTTTCTCAAGCACAGACTTGTTGTTTTCTAGTGTTGTGGACTGTCAGCGTATAGTATAATGCATGACTGTCATTATTGCTTATATCAGTATCATGCTTTAATTATAACTGGAAATTATGCTGCCACTGTCTAGAAGATGACACTGGTGCTATTGTACATTTAAAACTCATTTCCACTGAATGTGCTGTAACCTAAATATTATCAGGGGTCATAATGCTCTGACACACAGCTGATCATGCAGTCCAAATGAAGCCAAAACCAGTGGTCTGCTTGTTGCTAAGGCCAGTGAGGGCACCGTTCCAGCATATACAGACTGTATATATTTATCGGTCAGCATGTCAGTGCTTGTGCTCTGGTTCCATTCCAGTTCCCATGTACTCAAGATGCCAGCGGCAAAGAGTGCTCTTTTAATTGTTCCAAAATAACTCAGGGCAGTTTTGTTTTTCTTGGCTTTCATGTCTGCCCCAATCGAGTTTGATCAGGGAGGTTTGTGCTTTAAATAAACTTCTCATGAACGCTAGTGAAGTGGGTCAAAGAATAGGGCTTACAAACATGCTGGCTCTATAAACAGGCAGTAGGCTCTTGCAGATGAAGGCCAAACTGCATCACTCAGTGCTAAAATGTCTCTCTATTGACTTCCACCCCCATGTTGATATGTAACAGGACCCACTGCAGCACTGTCAACAATCTTGGCACCATCCCACATGAGGCTTAACTCTTAGTGGGACTTTTCCAGACTGTTCCCAGCCTGTCTAGTAAGCCTGCATTCCAGGCAGGCCTTCGGCATGTTCCTGATGGGTTTTCCATGGTGAAGTTGACTTGAAGTTGAACCCTGCTGTCAATATTATGACCCAAACTGGGTCAAACGGACAGTAAACAGACGTATACCGACACCTATCCCATGTTTACCCATGTTGAAAAACCAACATGTTTCCATATGACTATTAGGCCTACAGTAGATTAGCCTGCCCATTCACATTCACAGAGATCAGTTCAGTTCTGTGCTGCTTGTTAATAGAAGCACAAGACACACCAACCAACCAGAACTAAAGTCATTTATCTGTCAATCTGAAGGTATGTGTCTTCTCGCTACTTTACCACACAGCATCCATCTTATTCTGATGAAGAACTCAGACATGCTTCATCATGCGATAAAAAGGTTCAGCCTTTTTTTAAAAAATTCTACCCTGGACGTCGCACTGCATTTATCCAAACGGGGGAGGGTTGATAGCTCTTTGCCACATACATTAAACGTTAGACTTTTCCCAAAGGTCAAGAAGGGCACCTTAATGTTCTCTACACCATAGTTGCACATAACAATGACAGTTGGCAGTGGAGTTAAAAAGGGGAGATGTTTGAAGTCAGAGCTTGTAGGATCCTTGTGAAATTGCTAACTCATATGGATGGCTAACGACCATGCTATGAACATTCTTAAAGCATAAGAACGCTAAGTGAGGTTTATACTTTACTGTCACTGTTCCATTAGTTCATTCTAAGAACATGTAAATACAGGCCTACAATTCTTCAGGTTGTCTCTGCTGGTCCTGAGGTTCATGCAGTACTGCGCTGTGTGAGGTTATAGAGCTACTTTTGCTGGTGATGACCTGGAATTATGACCTGGTGGGCTATTGTTAACAACCTGACATTTAACATGGTACCTTTCCATTCAAGAAGAGTCACTCTCTCAGCCCTGCTCTGAGAGTGACTTTGACCGCCACTGACCCATATGATTCTATTTAACAAGCTCTACTGTCCTGCACTGCAGGAGCACACGCTCTCTTACCTTCTGTGGCTGCCATCGCCTTGTCGGTTTGCCTAGCTCTCTATGCAGGGGCTTTGTTATTCAGTAGCTCACTCAGCACTCTGGTCCGATACACGAATCGTGTCTTGTGTGTGTATGAGGCAGCTCTAGCTTTCCAGTGACTTGAGTATCCTTCTAGCTCTCTATTTAAAGAGGCTGACGGCGTCATGTTGAGTGAGGACATTGAGCCTTTCCCATATGTCACAACTGACACTCATCTGGGGGCATAAGTGTCAACCTGGAGAAACCTGAAATGCTGGCAGCTTCTAGAGCTGGGGTGGACACAGGAGCTCTAATTCCCTGACCTTCTGTACTCGGAATAGTGAGCAACAGAGTCTGGGTGGGGAGCACGCTTACTGACTTTGCAGAAACATAGTGTCCTTGCTCCTCACCATGCTGTATACTGCACGTTGCAATTAAGACAAGCGACTTGATCTGTGGGCATGGTGTTCATCATGTCAAGGTCGCAATCAGTCCCACAGGCACAGCGTAACTCTATATGAACTGTTTCTTATTTGTAGCTCCTGGAAGCAGCACAGAAATTCTGTCAAAAGTATCTTCTAAACTTATATTAAATATTTGAATAGTATAGTTATGTTGATGACTGCTGAAAACAACAAAAAAGGCAGGCCAGTTCAAGCTGGTCAGGCTGGTTATACGATCTTGACCATCTGAGCTCTTGACCAGCGTAGGATATGTTTTTTTGTTTTTTTTTAGAATGAGCAACCTGCATACCAGCATAATCAAGCTGGATAGCCAGCATGACCAGCAAGACCAAAATCAAAAATCAAACAAACAAAAATGCAACATACTCTATTCTTGGCAAGAGCTGGCTAACCAGCTGTCTTACCTGCATAGGCTATGTTTTCACCTTGATGACTAGGTTTTCAACCACCAAAGACCAACTTGGACCATGTGAAGCCAGCTGCCAGCAAAAGCCGGTTGTGAGCTGGATTTTTCAGCAGGGAATAATACACCAGATTTTAGGCACATGTAGTGATGATGCTTATTGGAAATTTGCATCTGACTTATTATACACTGGTTATATATCCATCTACTATTTTGAAAATGGAGCGCTGAGCCCTTTATGAGGAGGCAGTTAGACTGTAGGGCCACCCTAGAGCTGTTAAAGTGATGCTACACTACTTCACAGCTGTAGAGTGGTGCAACTGTCTAACTGGCTGCTTCTTCAGTAGCCAGGAGATCAAAGAGTTCAAAGCCTGTCTAACGCCACATCCCCCATGGTCAGTTCTAACCAGCAGATGGGAATAAATAATATGCAAGTCTTGGGGGAGGACCACAGACTAAATATCTTACACAATATTTAATCAATTTCAGCTGCAGCTCATGTACTTACATGTTTACATGTTACTGAGGAAGTACTGTTGCCCAAACTGAGATGCAGAAGTAAAAACTGCAGATGCAGAGTTAGAAAACACTTTTGACTTAACAAAGTTGAGTTAACTCAAAAACACTCAACTTTTTGTTTCAGTGTTGGAAAATATTATCTCACGATATTTAAAGAGACATTTATGACAGTATTGATAATATATTGTTATACTGCCCATCCCTGCAGCATATGCGATTATGCAGTTAAGGGTAACACACAAAACTAGCTCTGTAGATGAACATTAAACTCTATTTATCTGACAGCGATTTTACTATGCAAAAGCTATATAAATAAAGTCCTATCTTCACAGCGCTGTCATATCACTTGGAGGCCATACCAAAGTAACCTGAACCAAATTAGCCTCCATAAACAGAGCCCTGCCCTGTTCTGCACACAGCTTTGCACAAGTTAGGCAAGTTTATCCATGTCTTAGTCATTATGCATGTTTGTGTGTACGACTTCCCCAAAGCTAATTTAGCCTGTTACTCACTTCTGATTACAGCGCTTCTTTTCACCCAGTCCAGCAGGTCAACTCAACAAAATACCCAACACTGTGCTCTCTGGTCAGGAGCTAAGCCCTTGTCTGACCTTGGTTTTAATCACAGGGAGACGTGATGAGTTGTGAGCTTAAAATAAATGACCTTGTCACACTCTCCCAGCTTTCTCTCCAAAGCCTTGTTGTTCTGTAATGAAGTGTTGGCCTGAGCTGCTAACAGCCCCGCTCTGGGTGACAATGCCTTTGCATGCACAACCAAATTCCCTGGAATTCTAATGGCACACACAGACTAATGGATTTCCATCTACACACACTGCAGAGCAAAAAGCACTTTTAGATAAACCTGGCCTTCAGCGAGAGACGTGTTTACCTGTGTGTGTGTCGTAGTTCAGGCGGGTAGACTGTGCCGGAGTGTGTGCAGGGCTGAGACAGAACGAGTGCAGAGTGCAGGTTGTTTGTGTCTTTATGGGAGCTCCTAGTCTTCCCAATGTTTCCAGGGAGACAACTGGGAGAACTCAGACTCCGCCTAAACACGTAGCCTTGGCCGTGTACCTGTCTCTCCCATTCTCCCTCCCTCTTTCTCTGTCTACACTTCACCCTCCCCCTTCTTTGTCTTTCATATCGTACACATTTACATGTTGCCTCTCGTTCTCCCTTTTTCCTTCCTCAACACAAGGAAGGAAGTGGATAATGTTTCATCACACAGCAGCTCCTGACTCAGAAGTGGACCCTTGCCTTCATATATAGCTGCTGTTTACATACATACAAGTAGGCTTACGTTGTATATCATGTTTTTATTATTATTATCCCCTATGAATAATCTCACATCGCTCCATAAACCCCATTGCTCTGTAGTTTATTATTCTACAGCTCAAGCCAAAACGGTCACACCAGTGTTATTACGGACTCTGCTGGTTGTGTATTACTTAACTGTAAAAATGGCTTCGGTCAAACCGGTTTTACCTATTTAAAGCTGAGCTCATTCTTTACTCACAAAGGCTTGTGCCTGAGCAAGACATGTTTTATTACACAGGAGGAGCCCTCTGTTGCTGGTTTCAGTTATAAAGTCTTACGAAGGCATGATCATTTCTACAAATGGCTTTTGGGTGGTAGTATGGGCATTTGTCTGAAGTGTAAAGTATTGATTTTAAAGACTGGTACCTGAGTGAGTCAAGTGGATCATGTATACACCCACCTTTAGAAGAGGGTGGAGTCTCCACTTTTTTTTCTTTTGTCAAATGATGACCTATGTTCACAAGAGCCTGACTGATTTGGTCAAATTTGTAAACATTTGGTTCGACAGATTTTGTCAAAATAATGACTAGTTTTCTTGAGATATTCACAGATTTAAAAAGAATGACTTTTTAAATAATGAGACTTTGACTTTTTTTGACTGGAAAAATGTATTATTTTGAAAAGGCAGTCTAAATCTAAATGTCTAAATCTAACGAGGCCAAAATCTGTTAAAATCTAAAAAAAATATGTGATTATTTTAACAGATTTTTTCATAATTACTTATTATCTCAAAATGGTGATTATTTTGACAGAATAAGTAAAATAAATTGACATAAGTAATTATTTTAAAGAAATCAGTCAAAACCTTACAAAAATAATCAAATTCTTCAATCGGTTAAAATCTCAAAAAAATTTGCTTATTTGAACTTTTTTCACTTTTTTCCGTAATTACTTATTGTCAAAACAGTGGCTTCAGTTCCTGACATTTTAAAAGTTTTTCTCAAAATGCTACAATCTTTTCTTGGGTTTTCATGAGACTGAGTTTGTTCAAATAATTGCTTTTTTTCATAGATCTTGACAAATTTAAAACAAAACAAAAACTTAATAATGACCAAAAACCCTGCTCTCCCACTTCCATGCAAAATGAGTATTATATATTATATATTATATATTATATAAATATAGGATTGTGTGTATATATATATATATATATATATATATATATATATATATACACACAATCCTATATTTATAGCTGCATTACTTATATACTTGTAATGTAGACCTAATGTAGGATTTGGCAAATATTCCCACGTCAAAACACTAAACTGACTGTTCATCAAATGTGTATAATGGTGTGTTGTGCTCATTGTGAGTGGAATGCGTACTGTTGGAGTCTAATGTCGTTTGTTTTAAAGTGACAAAACAGCATGTCTGTATCTGAGAATGCATCTGTGGTGTTTACTTCCACAATCCAGCGATCTTCTGGAATGAAAATGTTTCCTCTGGAACCCCTGTGTGACTGTCCTTCTCTGATAAGACACAAATGACAGTCATACGGTGCTTTCAAATTATTGATAGGACTATTCATATTTCTATTCATTATACTGCATGAATGAAAACAGTAAATATTCTCAACCATTCACTAAAAACAAAGTAGGACACTAATGATTAGTGCTGCTTTTATCAAAACATTAGCTGCCACTCTAACACACTGATCTTCAGTCTCAGGTGGTTTATTTTTTAGCTAGTTAGCTATTTCAACAGACCACTTATGCCCCCCCACCAACCACCCCACCCACCAAAGAAAAATAAAAACGATGAAGTTCAGTTATTCGCGCTGGTTTTTATGGTTAGCCAGCTGCAACAAAACGGACACTTTGTCTGCAGTCTTCTGGTTCAGCTGTTGTCACACCAATTTCACAGAGTGATATGAAATGTGAATGTCTAGTATGACTGCAGCTAAGAGGTTATATGTACAGCTACTTAACTGGGTAGATGTTTATGAGCACAGCAATTGGATTCATGTCTGTTACCCAATCACAAAAAGCCATCAGTCAGGGTCAGTTAGGGAGTTAGGAAGCAGATTAGAGCAGTCAGTTAAACAGCTCTCTACAGGCATGTCTGGTAGACATGAGCTTCCCTTTAATACCCATGTCCTACTTTTTTAGATAGACCATAAAATAGATGCCAGTCAGTCATAACATTAGCACCACCTGCCTCATACTGAGTAGAAACCTCATGTGCCACCACAACAGATCTGACCATTCAAGGCATGAACTCCTGGAGTATCTGGCACTATACTATATTATACTATATTAGCAGCAGTCCTGTAGTCCTGAAAGTTGTGTAAGTTGATGTCATGTATGACATCAGTTTTTTTTTATAAATTTTTAGTTTTCATTCCAGTTGGTCATTATTGAGCAATACAGCTTTCTATTAGCATCTTGTGTAGTTAATTTTATTAAGAAAAATATTAGCCTACTGTGTGTGTCTGTGTGTGTGTCTGTGTGTGTGTGCAAACCCAACTAAAAAAAAAAAAGGATGTCCAGAAATGTCCAGTGGGCTGTTCATATATTTCAACAATGCCAGTTAAGAGGAACTTAGCGTGTGTTCAGTTAGTGACCCAGAGTGGAGGTTATGGAAATGACCCCAGCTAATTTGTTTTTAGCCCAGCGTTTTTGCTTCTGCCTCGATTAGGCTTTTTTTGGTTACTGGACATTTGCTGATAAGAGCAGTGCGTTCTGAACAGTTACACCCCACTGCAAGTTTCTTGTTTTTCCGCTGAAACATATTAAAGCAACCTTTCACAGTTTAGTCACCCCACACGAAGGGATATGTGTACTTTGTGTACGCTTTGTAACACAGGTAGCAAATAATCAATCCATAATCAGTACGCACAACTTCTTCTGTATCAGAATAATTCTGTGTACTAATTTTAAGGCCTATCCTACACTCTGCGCATTGTGCGTTGCGATGCTCTTTGCTATCTTACACCTCGCCAACAGTCTATATTCACACCTTCTGCAGCGCTGCTAGTAAATATATATACATGGATGGGTGTGGTGGTCTCGAAATGAGGTGTGTTCAGGTAGATTTCTGGGGTGTTGATATATTGGCAACAGAAAACACAGGATCACCACTGACTGAAAACAACCTAGGCAGACGCCAACAGTCAGACGTTCATTGCTATCTTGGCAGTGAATTGTCAACACAGGCGCGTGCAGCCCAACGCGCGTACACCCCTGCTTGTTGCGCCCACATATACAGGCAGCAATGCACAAACCCGTAGCATGTGGCAGTTGGCAACTATGCAAACTTTTACATCAACAATAAACAGAATACTCTAGAGGCGAGGCGCTCCACCGCTTCAGTACGCCTTCCCAGAGATTAAAATAACAAGTCAGGCCGCACCTGCCTCCTAAAGGGAATAGCAAGTGACATGCTGATTGGTTTATTGCACCTTATGCCCAAAACACACCCATGATTCATTAAGAGACTTGGTACAAGCCTTTTGCGCCTTTCAAGCCGTGCAAAGACACAGTGACGCCCTCAATCAAGCTGCACAGTGCACGATTGACGACTCGCCTAAAGAGCGCTAAAATAGGGCCCTTATCCTTATCCCTTTACCACCCCAGAAATGTGCTGTAATTACATTGTAATAGATAGAAGTAATACAAGCTTGTTAAAGTATGAGGCTTGATTTGAGATCTAGGTTTGTAAATTAATGCAGCCAGTGCGATGTATCACAGACTACTGGAGCTATTTTCTCAATGGGTTTTTCTTTGCACCCCTGATTTTATACATATTTCAGTGTCAGTCCCAGAGCCCTCTTATACAGATCATCGGGTTATTAATCGCTGATTAATCAGAGGGGGTTATTTTTTCCATTCGCTTTATCTTTGACTGCCATTCACAAGCTGCTACTGTGTTTCAGTTCTTCTAGGAAATGGCAATTTGTGATGATTAGAATTCACGCAAATTTAACCAGTCCTCGCAGTATCTGGCAGGGCTCTCAATTTTTGTCCAACCACAGATGTCTGAAGCACTTGTGCAATTAAGCAGCTAGACTCCAGGAAGCCACAGGCTGCATGCAAAACCCCACACAAGATGAAGGTGCTGCTGTTTTTACATGGTATTTGTGGCTTGCAGTGTTTAACATCTAAGCTAAGCTGGTGCATCTTTTTAAGATCTCAAAATGAAGTGTTATGATACCCAACTTTTCACCTTAAAATAACAGCTTTAAAATCACTGGGCTGCTCCACTGACTTGCTTTAAGGAGACCAGCGTCTCAGGGCTCGGCATGCTGCTAAAAGCAGAACAAGGCTTAACTTATCGTTTGCAGGAGAGCTGAGACCTCAGACCAACGTGTCTGATGTGTGAAACCCAGCACTCTCTTCTGAGAATGTGTTCAAATGTATGTTAAAACATAGGTGTCTTTTTTTAGTAGGCATGATATTCAGCTGAACTGCATTTCTACAACAATGTCATCTAATCTACATTCAGTAAATGTGGTTTGAATATAAGGTATGACGTCCCCCAACATGCATGCATTCATGTATGTTCATGCATGAGAATCCTCATGTCTTAATATGGTAGGGAAGGGAATCAGCGCGGACAGAACGACAGACCCTGTGACCATGAACAGGCCTATGTACAGGCATATATGGGTGTACCACTTCTGCTAAAAGCAGAGTTTGCGTGTGATTTCTCGCACTGCAGCCGGGGGTCTGTATGGGTTCTGTGTATGTGCGGGGGTGGTGTTTGTCTTCATGTGGCATGCTCCACTGATTCGTACTTACCCTTCCCCAGAATGGGTGTTGACTGTTGCTTGCAGAGAGTGCCCATCCTCTTCTTCATGTTGGATAGTGAGTTTTGGTCCATGACTCTGGCTATCAGATCCTTGAACAGAGAGAAAAACAGTTTTTAGGGATTTTGAGTCTTTTTTTGTTGTTGTAAGACCATGAAATGCGCCTGGGGGAGCTGTGTGCGCAGTAAATGAGCACAGAATGTTTTAGTTGCACCACAGCGCACAGTTCACATTTTTACACCCATAGAAACAGGCACAGTCACTGCGCTTCTCTCAGGTTAGCAGGCCAACAAAAGTGAACTTTCAGTTTCAGCTGTTTTACTATGTTTTTTACTGAAGACAGGAAAAGGAAAGTGTGGTGGAGCTCTTTGTGTTGCAATCTTACTGCTGATAGGTTTGCTTCCGGATAGTTGTGTAGTAAGTTCTTGAACTTGACTGTCTCTATAATGCTGTAGTGCACCATTCATTTACATTCCTTTAGCCTCTTCAATCACTGGCCTTGGCGTCTCAATGCGTCTGCCCTGAACTTTCCTGTTGGGTTACTTTAGTTACTCCCAGAACTCCAGAGAAACCTTCTCAAATATCCTAAAAAAAATACTCCATACTGTTGGTAAATGCACTGACAGTGCAGTGGCATGCTGACGGTTTTTAGTGTAGGTATGGAGAGGTGTTCTACAGCAGGTAGAGACATGTAGGAGATGTCCAACTGGAAAACCCCTTGCATGCCTTGCAGAAAACCTGATAGTTTCTCCAGGCTGAGTTCAGCAATAACCTGAGCACACTGGCAGTACAACCAATACGACTATAAGCTATCAATAAAATGACACTTCTTGCTATTTCTTGTTAGCATGCTGGTCATTTGGTCAAACCAGAGCATCACCAAACCACCTTGCAGCTGGTCAGATCAGCAGCAGACTGCTCACCTCTTGCTGTGTGGAGATCTCTCTTCTGTGTGCTTCTGTCTCTGAGAGTGTCTCCTCCTCACGTGTCTTCCTTCAGTCTGAAGATAAACTGCCAGCCTCAAAAGTGCACCAGCTTTCACAAGTACAAGTTCTTACACCATTAACCCTCCCTCTGCCGGCATAAACCAGGGTTTTAAGACACACAAGTCAACCAGCAAGACTTAGCTGTAGGAGGAGCCTGTATCTCAGCCCCTAGCTTGTTTGGCTCTGAATAGGGTTGAGCAAAGAATGCTTCCACCTTGGCGGAACTGTTTTAAACCGCTTCCCTCTTTTGTCCCTGTTTGGCCTTTTGTTGAGCTCAGATCAGCAGAAGGATTTCGCCTTCTGTGAGCACAGCAACGTTACCCTGCTAATGTTAACAGCCTCTTTTTCATACTGTTACACAGAGCCCTGCAGCCCAGGGTCCTGATGAGCAAAAGAACACGTTTAGAAATGACATTATGGATAAAGGTGTGGGCAGCTTAAAAAAACACAAAGAAACAAGAAGAAAAGCTAAATAATTAATAAATAAATAAATAAAAAATATAAAATCCATTTCAAATCATTTCCATTTATACATATTTTATATTTGTTATTTTTTATTCTTTTTTTTTTATAAAGCTATAGATACACATATATACGTTTTGTTGTACATCAAAACCAGGGGACAGCAATCGTAAAACAAACAAACAAACAAATAAAGCACCTGCCTCGCGCTCATGCCACCAGGAGTAGCACGACAGCTCCCTCTATTGGCTGTACGTGGCTATTGAAATATGTAAATATGTAAACCTGTTATTGGGAGATGCAGTTACTGGTAAGATAATCGAAATAATCATTTTAAATCATTTTAAAATTAAGTTACAATTTACAATTAAAATTAAATGAAATTTGTGCCATTTCTATTTATTTTTTTATATTTATTTTTTTAAATATTTAATTTCATATTCTTAGTCTCATCTATTATTATCCTCTAATCCACTTCCTAAACTGACCTGAGGCTGTTGGCTTTTGCAAACACGGTCATTTGCAGGCTGTCGGCAGTAGATGGCGGCATAACGTTACAAACGCAGCGTCCGTAGCGCGCGCTGGGGAACCTCGGGGTAATGTTGGGGCAATCTCAAAAAAACGGGCCGTCGTGAACACCGATGTAGTACAATGAGCTAAATCTGGCACTGGGAGTACGCACGTGGTGTTTAGACAGGGGGTTGTCCACCGTGGGGAGTTGCTGGTCATCTATTATTGAAGCACTGACCATGAGTTGTAAAACGTAGTAGTGCCCATTATAAACTGACCATTTGATGCGTGCATTATTACCACCACTGTAACAGTATACAGTCTGTTTACAGTACTCGGTCTGCTCTGTGCACAGTAGGCTATATTGTACAGTACCATGTAATGAATTTGCCTGTTGCCCTATTTAGTGCCTACTAGTCCCACAGCTCTCTGTACTCCATCTGTACAGTATGGTGTATTAAGTCATGTGCACTGTGTGAATCACTGTACACTGTTCTAACAGAGCAATGTGTCGTTTTAACCGGTGAACCTGGAAATGAGACAGACACTTTGGTTCTTTCTCTTGCAAGTGTTTAATAGATGATCATATAATTTCCCCTTACTTAACAATGATTCGCATGGAAACGGGCTTATCACACGAGCAGTATAAAAGCACTGGTTAAATAGCTCATTCATTCGAAATGGCAAGAGCTGAAAAATACAATGCCCATATTATTATTTCATGTATAAAAAATAGTTTCATCTCCAAGATTACAAGCACATTAAGGAATGCATAAATATTTGGATATGCAACATACCGAGCTGTTTCCGTAACATATTGTACATTTGTATAGACATTAATGATGGAATACACACATACTGATCACAAAAATATATATTGCACAGTTCCCTCGGTATATACACATCCAGCTTCAAGTATGTGAGCATCCTCCTTTGCCAGATAGTGTCTATGTCACATCCAACTTTAGCAAAGATGTCTCCTTTCCCTAGGCTTCTGGTGGGTCTTTGTTGGTCAGTGTCTTTTAGCTGGTTTAAAGTCTCCTTTTCTCCCTTTTGGTCCTTCTGTCTCCTTGCTAGAAAGCACAGAGCTGCTGGAAGAGATCCTGGTTAAGCCCCTCGCTCCTCCAGATGGTGAAGACGAGGCACATCCTGCGCTGGGAGAGAGACAGAGAGCCTTGTCAGGTCCCAGAGCTCCCTCAGAATGAGAAATATCCCAAACCCACGCACCCAGAACTTCTGGACTATCTGCTACACCGCTGCTCCACACCCATGCCCTCCCATCCCCACCCATCACCCTCCCACCCCTTGTTATCTCACTCGAACTCCTGCTCCTTTTTCTTACGAGACAGAACTGCCTGACCCACTTTACACAAACCCCCCTTCTCTCCAGGTGACCCGAGTCTTTATCCTCAGTCCTGTCTCTCTCATAAAGGGTGGAGAAAGGAGTTCCAGCTGCTTGCAGATGTAGCGCTTGTCCCCCACCTTTGTGCCAGGAGAGGACGCCCTAAAGTTTAGCAAAGGAGCTGTCAGTAGTATTTCAGCAAACTGAGCCAGCATGAGAAAAAGGCCCAGGACAAACCGCAGGTTGGCGCTTAAGTCCGTTTTTGAGGTGGTGCGCGCCTCTGGGGTTGGAGCCAGGCCGGCTTTGCACGCCCCTGTCTGCGGGCCAGCTCAGCAGAGCGCTGAGGAAGTGAGCGTCTCCTCCTGCGGCCGTAGCCATTTGAGCCAATCTTTTCTGGGGGGGCGCTGTTAGTCCTCTCGCGGAGCTGGCTGATGCGGTGGGCCACATCATGCATCGAACAGGTGAGCAGATTGCAGCCCCGCTTTACCCTCCCACTCTGACCACTGCAGACAGACGGGAAGGAGGGAAGGAAGGATGGATGGAAAGGGAGAGAAATGGGAAGAAAGAACAAGGAAAAATTAGGGAATAAAGAAGGAGAATAGAAAGAGAGGTGAAAAGAAGACAATAACAATTATTATTATTATTATTATTATTATTATTATTATTATTATGACTGACCCAGTCCCCAGTCACTGACACAGACCCCAAACCCCACAAACCCCTCCTGGCTATGGATGGAAGAGGAAGCATACCTGTGCTTGTGTGTGAGGGAGTGTGTATCCCGGTCCTGCTGCTGCTGAGGGAGAAGTTCTGCTGAATCCTCTAAACTGTCAGGCACACACAGCTCCCTCCTCAACCTGCTGCTCAGCCACATACTCAGCCTGACCACACAAACACACACACACACACAAGCCAACACAACCGATTAGTTTCATAGGTTTCATGTCAACAAAAATAATTAAAAAAAAAAGGAAGAACTGATGCTTATCATACTTGTCTCCTCCATCAGACGGAAGCGTTGCACTCAGAGTACTAGGCAAGAGAGAGGCCAGCAAACAGCAAAGCAACACATTCTGCAGCACCATCTTCATTCTGACTTGTGGAACCTGTGGAGAAAATTCAGTATATCATGTAAAGCACATCAGTTGTTCCAGCTAGACTACCTCAGCTGCCCAGGCTGCACACACTGGCTCAGCTCACAGAAGTTATTGGGGCAAGAAGTGAGGGAGCAAGTGGTCCCTTGGTGCTGGGCTGCGTTGCTGGGGGTATATAAGTGCTGCCTCGTGCAAAGTGATGATAACCACAGTGCTGCCAGGCACATGTCTTCCCAACCCGAACTCATTCCAGCCTTGAACTTTGAGGAAAGAACTCCAGTGGTGATAATTAACTTTTGAGCAGCATTGCAAGCCTACATACCTGAGAAGCTGTGGTCTTGATTGGTTGAGCTTTTAAGAGCTGCTCTCCTGGCTTCACAACACTGATGGAAGGTCCAGAGAACCAGGTATTTCCAAAATAATGTCCACCTCCCTTTCTGTGGCAGATAAGGATGTGGCTGTAATACTACCAATGCTCTGAGTGTAAAAGGCAAACCTGGGAGCCTTTTATACTTTACAGGGGGTGGGAGGAGGCGGGAGCTACCCTGAGTGACAGCCAGCCACATCCCCATTCTAAACTAACCAGCAACTCATACATGCCCTGTGTTATTGGGACAAAGTGTGTTCCGGGCATTCTCAGAGAGATTCTTGCTTATTTTCTTTTTTTTTCAACATTATTGAAATATCTCTTCAGTGACACTCTTTTCAAATCATATTTTCACGGTATATTTTCCTCCTCACAAACAAGGGAAGGTCAGAGGGTTTCTTGTCCTGGAGAGCCCAAACTAGAATGGCATATTTCAGCGGTGTCCATTTACCAGACAGATATTCCAGGATGACGAATATACCAGATATTTCATAAATCCTCCATAACAGCCTTCCTGTAGACTGTGTGGAATGCATGTCTTAATTGGTCGTTTAGAGTTCATTTCAGCTGATAGAGGTTGGAATAACCACTCGCCCCCTGCATTCCGACCACCTACGCGTTTTGCTAACATGCAAGGAATGTGGATGTACTCATTACTATATCCAGAACAACTAATCTGACACCAGCTGACTATGCAAAATGATTTAAAGAAGGATGTATCCAGGCACGATAATGTATTAAAAAATTATTACTGCCATATTAACCACGCCTGTGATTTTCATGATATTCCCCCCATTTAAGGGACTGCCGAATTCCAAACTTCTATACCAATACAATATGTAAAATATGTCAAAGTTGGAATTCCTCTATAAGGACTCATTTATTACAGTAAAAAAAATACTAAGAGGTCTCAGTCTTTCCGTTCATATCCTGAGAGAATGGAGTAAATGGAAATGAAGAGTAATTCCATGGATCATAAAACATGATCATCGTCGGCAGCTGCACACCCTCAAAAAAGGAAGTTCTTCAGAGGTTCTTTTGTAAAGGCAGTTGTCATATATGCAGAACTTTGACAAGGGTTTCAATGGTTCTTCAAACACAAAAAAACTCTTCTGTAGATGTTTCTTCAAAAAATGAAACTCTTCTGTAGATGGTTCTAAAATAATCTGTTGAAATGGTTCCATATAGCTCCAACAACGGATCCACTATTGTTACTGCTGAGCCAAAGAACCCTTTTTATCATCATGTAAAATCCTTTTTTTCATTACAGTATAGTCTAGAACTGAGACAGGTACTTTTTCGAAGTGCCTCAAAAGGATGGGTTCTTCAGAGGTTCTTTAGTAAAGGCAGTGGACCTATGTAGAACCATTAGAACTGTTAGATGTTTCTTTGAAGAACCTGTAATAATGGTTCTGCATGGTACCAAAAACAGTTATTATTACTATTGATTACTATATACTACTATAACATTATTATTACTATTGATTACTATATACTACTATAACACTATTATTACTATTGATTAAACGAACCCTTTTGATATAGAACCCTTTTTCAAATCAAATCAAATCAAATCAAATTTTATTTGTCACATACATAGTCATACACAGTATAACTTGCAGTGAAATGCTTTTATGACAGTCTGCCCACATCAAGCTATACAATAAAAATCTACATTTAAACTTAACTAAACCTTAACTTAATGAAGTAAAGTGCAAAAGTGCAAAAGAAAAATAAAATAAAAATGAAGAAAATAAAAATAGAATAAGTTACATTTAAGTCAAAGAATAAAATATAAAAATATGAAAATATAGAAATATAAGCAAAAAAAATACAGAATACAAATATACAAATATATATACAGAGATAAAATAGTGCGTGTCTCTGTGTGTGTGTGTGTATATATATATATATATATATATATATATATATATATATATACATATGTACATAGTTATCTGTATGTGAGTGTATGTGTGAGTTAAAAAGAAATATTTTCATTGTTGTCCGTAGTGTGTTTTCCGTGAGCCATGGTTGTGTATTGTAGTGAGTGAGGGTCCAGTTTGTGTATGTAGATACTTTGATTTAGTGTCCTAGTCCCTGTCCCCATTCAAGGCACGGGTGGCTTGTGGAAAGAAGCTCCTCCTCATTCTCTCTGTGTTAGCCTTCAGGGTTCTTAAGCGTTTCCCCGAGGGCAACAGAGAAAACAGTCCATTGTTGGGATGACTGGGGTCCTTCACAATCTTCTTGGCCTTGGTCCAACACCGCTTCTTGTAGATGGACTGCAGGTCAGGAAACTCCATCCTAGTGATTCGCTCTGCTGAACGTCTCACTCGTCGTAGCGCTTGCCTGTCCTGCTTGGTGCTGTTCCCAAACCAGACTGTGATGTTCCCCGTGAGGATGCTCTCGATGGTGCAGGAGTAGAAGGATCGTAGTACCTTGGAGGGCAGTCTGAAGTCCCTCAGTCGTCTCAGGTGGTATAGTCGTCTTTTTGCTTATTGTGTGGTTTATGACTGTATAATAGGTCCTTTTTTGAAGTGCACACCTCCTACAAAAGCGGTGTGCACTTCAAACACTCTTTTGTAGATGGTTCTTCTTTTTTTGTTCTTTATGGTTCTTTAAAAGTGCGCTACACAGCAAAAATGGTTCAAATATTAAAAATATGGTCAAACAACCCCTCCTAATTATTATACAGAACACCTTTAGCTCAGTGTGCATTCTATAGCTAAGACAGGTCACTGCAGTTTACACCTTCAGGTGTTCTTCAATGAAGGCAATGGTTTCACATGGAACCATGCCAACCCAAAGTACCATACTTGAATACTTAAACGAGTCTATCCCTGTTTAAATGGTTCTTGTATGTGATGAGAAACTTGAAAGGGGCTCTTTATAGCACCAAAAGTAGTTCTAAAAGTGAATCCCTTTCCATTACTATGCAGAACCTTTTTGGCTTACAGTGTGATATTTTAAGGGCCTAGAATAGAAGCCTGCTTATGCTCACTACACTTGTGTTTAGCTTTCAGATGCAGTGTTCCAGTACACTGGCTTTAGTGACCTCCTCTGCTACATCAAAATGGAATTGCAAATAAGCTCCAAGCCTCCTGTGACTATGGTAACATCACGTTAAGGACCTCAGGAGTCTCTGGAAAGGCTGCAAACAACTGATAAAAAGCTTTTTACATGCTGAGAGAGTTACCATCGTTGTCCTGCCTTTTTCCTCTGCACCATAAAGTGCTCTGATTTACATTCTCTCTTTTGACCTTTAATAAATCTACACAAACTGTTGTTTTTATTTAGGTTAATGAGTGTCATCATTTAGGTCACATTGTACTGAGAAGTCCCTTTGGGATAAACAGCTAATGACTTAATTGCATTGCACTGTCTGGACCTCATACCTCTTGAGATACCTCATCAGACCTCATACCAGCTGAATTGTCTCTAGCCACTGCTGGTTTAGTAGGCCTATGAGTAAACAATGTCTGTATTTGCCATGTTTCTCTGGGTGTGAAGTGACAAATGATTGTTTGGATCCAGGAGGACATAGTGTTCCCAGTCTGCCTTCACTCCACTGTAGCCCTCGGTTGCTTAGCTAGGATGAGCGGAATTTGTTAAGGTCTCATGATGAAGCTTCTGACGCCATTGCCTGATGCTGGCCAGACCACACGCTTCAGTGATGATAGAGACACCTCTGTTCTTTTTGCAGCTGGAAAAAGACGCTTCAAAAAACATGAGGCAGTTATCTAACAAAATGCTTATCAAGCTCCCACCACACTATTTTCTTCCCAATATAGGCTACCTTCATGTGATGAAGGGGATGAAGGCTACCATGTGCTTCCTTGTGACATGTGAATGGGCTGAGCTAATGCAGTGCCACAGCCTCAACACGCTTTGAGGAGAACACTAACCCTGACAGACACGTGCACTAGCTAGCATTGCACTAAGTGCAATGGGAGATATAGGGGGATCCCAGCCACCCAAAGACAGCAACCCAGTGATTGTTTCAGCCGCAGGTGGCTGCACCATTACTGGAGATCGAACTCATGACCCCCCAGTGATAGGGCCAACACTTAGACAGTAGCACCACTTGAGAATATCAAGCACTGCTTAATATGGATTACTTAGCTTAATGTCACGTAGTGGGTAACACCACTACCTTTCCTGTGGTAGACCGGGGTTAGAATCGCTGGATAGGTAAGCACACCTTGCTAAATCAATCAGAAAGCTTGGGCAAAGACTTCTAATGTTCAGCTACCTGTGTAACATGATGTAGATGTAAGTTGCTCTGAATAAAAGCATAAGGCTTAAGTCACAATAGGGTACATCTACTCTTGCCAAAAATAAATAGAATAACAACATTTGAAATGGGGGAGCTCCAACTTAGTGTCCTCACTTCTAAAACCAAACCACCTTGGTATACAGTGCTGCTGGAGGGACTAGGTCTTGTGACAGGTGTGGTGTTTATTGTTTTGTTCTGGGAGTGATGGACGTCTGCAGGTTGTCTCATGCCTGATTATTATCAGATTTCTTAGTGCGAGCCAAAAACATGGCTCACATCCATGATTAGAGTGAGACATTATGCTTTTTCCAATCACAAATGAGTCACTGTCTGTCAGACATTTTTTTGTAATATTATTATACCAAAGAATAAGGAGCTCCAGGCCCCATGGAATCCCTTAGATAAATTTATCGTGCATATTACAAGGCCTGTAGCAAAGCTGTTTACTCTCATTTCCTTGCACTTTCCCTACAAATTATGGATCTTAACTGTACCGAGGTCATTTCATTATAAGGCCGCCTTGCTTGGATTCGCTCAGCATATGCAGGCCAGGCTGACGTGTTAGCCTCCAACACGTAAGATTAGGCTGGCCTAAAAGGTCTTGGAGCACATGAGATTTATTTGCTTTATTCATTTGCTGATGAATATTCATTCCCTTGCTGATTATATAAGCATCCAGTTGAGGATGTGAAATGGGCCTGATTAAAAGCAAGTGTCTGACTTTGCTTTTACAGTTCCAGCCCAGTGTTGTGTGAACACTGCTTTCATGCTCAGAGAAAAATCACAAACAGATTCAGATAGCAGCTTTTTCAGAATCTGAGGAGTGGAATAGCTTATCCAAGGTTTGTTTTACTATGTGTTATGTTCTTTTACACAGCCATTCCCTTTAATAAATGTGGCCCATATTATGGAAAATTAATATTCCTTACTTTTTTAAACAATAAATTGTAAGTGTAATATGTAAACACTGCTAAAGCACCACAATGTACACCCCCTGTCCCAGTCTGACAGTCTAAATATGGAAGTTAACCTGCAAAATCAGGCCATTTTGATGAATGTCTGCCTGTTCAGCCTTTAGCAAGTTTTCAGTCCAGTCTGAGGTCAAATACAGGGTCAATTAAAACAGATGTAATTGACATATATACCTATCTGCCGTAAAATTAGCACCACAGGTTAACTCCTTAAACAGTATATGGACCACCGGCGGGTCGTAAGTATTATTACAAACATCTATTACCAAAGAATAGCCTCACCAGTTTGTACAGACGTCCCTGTACTTATTAAGTAATACAGCTTAGAGTGTTAACAGGTGGAATGCAAAACTCTGATTAATTTTCTTTATCTACAGATGCATCTGTCAAGGGCTGGGATATATTAGGCAGCAAGTGAACAGTCAGTTCTTGAAGGTGATAACAGTGTTAAAAGCAGGAGGAATAGTCTGGCAAAAAAACAATGCAACTTTGACAAGGGCCAAACTGTGATGGCTACACGACTGGGTCAGAGCATCCCCAAAACATCAGGCAGGTCTTGTGTTTTTACCTGGTCAGTACTGACTGGTCAGTAGCTACCAAAAGTGGTCCAAGAAAGGACAACTGGTCTTGGGCACTCAAGGTTCATTAATGCTCATTTTTGAAGGCCCCAGCTTACAACTTCCAGAACTGCTGCTAACAGGATGCCTTTAGAGGTCTTGTGGAGTCCATGCATTGAATGGTCAGATCTGTTGTGGTGGCACAAGGGGGATCTACATATATCTATATGTAAATTCATAAAAGCACAGAACCAAAAAACTCTTTAAGATGTTGGAAAATGGTTCTTTAAGCGATGCCATAGGTGGAAAGGAGATGTGTGAGAAATCTTTAAACTGATAATGAACTGTTACATTTCACAAAAATGGTCCATTTACAAATACTGTAACCAAAAGTTGTTCTTCTATGGCATTGCTCTTGTATTTTTAGGAGTGCATTTTATTACATATATAAATGGGAACAGATTTAATATCTGACAATTATAAGATTCGAGGACCACTGATCACTGATTTATTTCTGCTCTTCGCTGATTTGTGAAGGCCTTAAGGTTTCACTCAAAATTCCATAAGGTTTTAAAAGCATGAGCTACAAGCCAAAAGAAATGCAAACACCTCCCGCTTAAAACTATCTCTCTGTGTACATACACTGCCTTCTCTTGGCTCCTGCACCACAACGGCTACGTCATTAATCAAAATATCTCTTGGGGAGGACTTGTGGTACCCCACTGGGCTTTAACTGGCAAGTGCCTTATGACAACATAGCTGACCAGCTTTCTTTGAAGCTACGCTACATTACCTATTCTTAAGAATCGGAAAAGATTATGTACGCAGTACAAATGAATCCATTCATTCATGCTGGAATTCTGCTGTCAAGCGCTTCCGGCTCCTCGGCAGTGTTTATAGGAGAAGCTGAGAAACATTACCATGAACTCCATGTAGGTGTTATTATTACATGCACCTTATATTGCTTGTTTCTCTCCTGCCTGGCTTTGGCTTTACATGTCATCACTTCATTTTAAAAGCATTTTCATTCTCTGGAACCACTTTAAGCTAATTTGCTGCGACGTTCAAGCCGCTATTGTCTGGCGTTTCTGATTATTTATAGTTGTGGGTACGCCACAGATTTGGTCACTCACTGATTGTTTTGCTTAATCTGATTTTCAAACAGAAAGTCATCGGAGGCAGACTGACCGAGTTAGGTGTCTAACAGGATGTGACAGCATGGAAATCCTATTCCTCGGAATGAATGTCTTCAGCAAGGATTCTAGGAAATTCCGACATGATCCCCTCTGGGCACTGGCCATCTTTGTGTGGTCATGTTCGTCACAGGCATAACCTTGTAGTACTCTACTGAGTGGCACCATTAAAATGCAGACCACTGTACCAGCCATGTTCCAGATCCGTTATATAAGGTTGCTATGAAGGTCACTGAGATGTTGTTATTACTGAGAGGCCATGATTTTATTACATGATGTTTAGTCATGCATGCACCCTTCATTATCATAAATTGTGTGAAAGTCATCATAAACTTAGTGAAAGTGCAAAACTCCAGATTTCAAAAGGTTCCACAAAATACATTTAGATTTATATTTTTTTATATAGTATACATTTAAGATGTATAAATAGTAAGTATGTGGCTTTAGGTGGGGTGAAAAATACCCATGTCACAGAGACGGCCCACAGTAGCAGTATATCTTAGTTCACCCTAGCTTAGCTTGGTCTAGTCTTAGTTTAGCTGTAACAAAAGCATAATTAAAAAAAGAGAGTCTTACCGGATGGTGTTGCTGTCCTCTTTGGGTTCTGTTGGTCCTGTGTGCAGTTAGCATGACCCCTCACCTTTCTCTGGTTGGCCTTGTTTTAGTTTCTAGCCTGTTAGCCGTTCCCATTGGCCGCCGACACAGTTCCTTTGGCTTCCGTGGTCAGTTGGCAGGCTGACTCTTCCTGGCTAGATAGTTCTCTGCAGCCAGACGTAGCAACCAGCTAGCTTCCCTGTGATGCGACTGGTTTCCCAGTGGTTTTTACCTGGTTTACTAGCTTTAACTTTTAGCCTTTTTAACCTCACTTCTCTATTCTGTAGCCATTGTTATTAGCCTCTGACCAGGTACTGGGCTGGGAGTATGTACATTTTGTGGGCATAAATACAGTGAATTAAGCTGACCATGTGAGGCCTGTATGGGTAGCCCATCCAACTTTTTGGCTTTGGGTTCCACATTGGCCCCACATATGGATGCCCACCAGGGTCAGTGATGGGACCAGGAGGGGTTAAACATGGGTCCCATCTTGGTTGTACAATGCCAATGGGGCTTAAATGGGACTCGCGTGAGATTAAGGTGGGCTGTAATGATAGGGTCCATTTGGGAAGCCCAATTGGGTCCCAGTAAAAACATCTGTACAAACCCACCTAGCTTACGTTCCACCCATGTGAGCCCCACATTAGCATGTCGGCTGGGTTATGGTTTTTGAATTGGCCTGTTTTGCTTTTGAAGGAAGACACAACAGTGTTTGAGCCACTTCTACCCAGCTAACAATTATGGGTTTGTAGAACGTTTTCTGAACGTTACAAGTTTTGGTTGTTAGAATGTTCAATCTGTCAAGTTTCCTGGACATTCCTAGAATATTCTGGTTTATGTTGCTGAACGTTACGAGGACCTCATTTGTAGGTTATCAAAATGTTTTTAAATGTTCTAAGAATGTTTTAATGTAAGTTTTATCAATCCTTTGAAAACATTCAGAAGAACGTTCTCTTAATGTTACAGTGGTTATGGTTATGGTTCCTAAACTTTAGAACTACCATTCTAAGGCACCCTTAATGCATGTATACACACTATCATGTATATTATTCACAAATTCTGAACCTGAAATTGAATCTATGGACATTTTCAGTTGGCATCTCCAACTTGAACATGTTGAACGTCTCACCTTGCAAGTAAACCATGTGTGACTTATTGAGTTTACTCCCAGTGTTTATGGAAAATGATTGCCTTGCCTCATCTCAACTGCTCTCACTTAATTTAGTTGCGTAATGTGCAACAAGAAGTACCAAAAAGAATGCACAAATAAATGAAATTAGTGCAACATCAATGAGTCAAGGCAATTTTCCAAACCCCGTTAGACTTTTAGAGAGAAGATGGGGCTATGAGATCACTCCTGTTCCTTTCTCTCCCCGGCCTAATGAGGAGGCGGTAGCCAATATTTCACCCTGATGCTGATGAAGACATTAGACAAGATGAGTGCATATTCTCACTGTTTATTTGACACTGTGTCCAAGGTCCAAAGGCCTCACTGCTTTATCAGGTTAATAATGTACTTTGGTCATGTGTTTCAGAGCATTTTAGTCGCTCACAAACACAGGGCGAAAAAAAATGCATTTTAAAGGTCATTTAAGGGTGTTAAGTTCTTCACAGGTTTTAAGTCACCTTGGTGGCATGCTGGAAGCGTGTTAAGTGAGTGTTAGGTAACAAACAGTACTCTGTAAGGCTTTACACTAGTTGTTAGAACATTATTGTGATGTTTGATTGATTTAGCTACAAGAGCTTTAGTGAGAGCAGGTGCTGATGTTGGAGGATTAGTTCTAGACCACAAACCCAACTCCAACTGTCTAACTTATCCTTAAGGTACTGAATGGAGCACCATCACTCCATGGAGCAGAGCTCCATCTCTCCACACATCAGGCATGGTGACCTCAGGCTATGTGCTGCTCCAGAGTGTCCTATTCTACTGCCACCGCTATAATGTGGAGATCCAACACTTGTGTCAGCATTGAGTGCATATTATGCATCCTCTGGACTTCTGGATCTTTGAGCCCATCTAATACATTATAAGACCTGCATTAAAATAAACCTTGCATTTTCTTCCCCCTACTGAGCTAAAACGTAAAGTAAATGATTGTCTAGCCCCTGAAACATCACACACCTTTATATAATGAGAATATGGTTGCCAGAGAATGTCAGTCAGAATTCCTGAGAAGTACTTTGTTGGGGATATTTGATTATTTATTCTATAACCCTCAATAATGACTTATGTATTTAGGAAAATAAGAGCATAATTGATTCATGTTTTTAAGTCCTTCGTGTTTTCGTGTTCAGATGTGAAATCCAAACTGCTGTTGTAACTCTGATAAAACCTGGGCTCTGACGCCAGTATAATGCAAGCATATTGAGTTCATCAAATGGCCTCCCAAACTCTTAAATATGGTCGTTAACAGGTTCTTGAATGGGTTAAGGGCTTTACACAGAACTATTAAACCATGCAGAGTTGATTTTTCAGACAGTTTAAGCCCACTTACTTGCTAAGAAGGATTTCCAACTGGCCAAGCTAAATCTTATCTTCTCTGATTTTGGATTCCTACCTCTATCTACCTCTGATTTTGGATTCAAAAGATTCCACAAGCCACAGGACGGCATTTTCCCTAACTTTAACACTGTGGAATAAGCTATTTATCAAGCTAAACACTGTGCTACTTACCTCCAGTTCTCAGACCGACTTGGGTCATTTTATTTCTAACATTTAACAAACAGCTGCCAAATGCCCTATTTGTTATCTGAGACAGGATATCTAGCTAGATTACCTAATTGTCTATGTATTAAAATGTGAAAATAAAATGAAGCCATAAACACGCATCAAGCCTCTAAGTTAACCTAGAAAAACATACAAGGCTAGCAGAGGCTAAATCACTTTCAGAGTTGCAGTTCCAGAGTTTAATGTGAAACATTTTCATGTATTTATGTGCAAAGTTACATAGTATTTAAATGTTGTATGACAACCAGTGCCCACTATTTCCAACTAAGACAGTGTTTTCCAACTAAGAAATGCATTTGGAGCTTACTCTGAAAGTAAGAAAGCACTACAGCATCACAGCCATCTTTAAGTAAATATAGTGGCATGCAAATGTAGGCCTCTCCTGGTCACAGTTTGTGTTACTATGAAAAGCAAAATGAGCAGAAGATGCACTGATCCTTGGACATTATCTCTCTTTTTAAGGAAGATTCGTATAATATATTTGTTTTGAACAATGTTAGAGTAAAAAAAGGAAAGAGTGACCATGCAAAAGTTTGGGCACCCCAAGAGATTTGATCTCTTGTTAGGACTTGTAATTAGCTTGTTAGGACTATGGCTTGTTCACAGTCAGTGTGAAAAAAGGTAAAGGTGCACGTATTTGTCACTGTACAGTGTACACTGTACAGCGAAATGGGTCCTCCGCATTTAACCCATCTGTGGAGGTGAACACACACTCACACACACACTAGTGAGATAGGGGCAGTGAGTACACACACACACCCAGAGCGGTGGGCAGCCAACTCCAGCGCCTTGCTCAAGGGCCCAACAGTGGCAGCTTGCCAAGCCCGGGAATCGAACCCACAACCCTGTTATCGATAACCCGATGCTCTAACCGCTGAGTCACCACTGCGCCAGGTTATACATACTGTTACCCCTCAAACCTTTTACTGGGAGAAGAAAAAAGATACTCAATTAAATACCAGACAATTCTGGACGCAAAACATCACACCATCTTTGGCAAAGAGCTGAAAATGAAGCAATGATGGCTTCTGTAGCTATAATGACGGTAAACACAGAATTCCTCAGAATTCACAATGGACTACCTCAAGAGGTACAAGCTAAAGGTTTTGCCATGGCCCTCCTGATCTAAACATCATCAGAAATCTGTGGATATCCAAGGATATCTCTTAGAACTAGAAGCCTTTGGCAAGGAAGAATGGGCAAAAGTCCCATAAACAAGAAATGAAAGACTCTTAAGAGGCTACATAAAGGATCAGCTGTGATACTTGTGGCGGTGGTGGCTGAGTGGTTAGCGCTCCGGGCTACTGATGGGATGTGGGTTTGATACCCGGGCTCGGCAAGCTGCCACTGTTGGGCCCTTGAGCAAGGCCCTTCACCTTCTCTGCTCCCCGGGCGCTGCAGCAATGGCTACCCACTGCTCCAGGCATCTGTGCACACAGTCACTGTGTCCGACATAAATGGTGAACATGATTGCCTTGTCTTGATGCCAAAGGGGTTGTTACCAGTTTCTGAGCAGGCAGGGTGCCAAAACATTTGTGTCTTTTGTCATTTTGAAATGAAATAAAATTAATTAAAAATGATTTTTTTTTAAGTTTAAGCCTTATGGAAAATGTGGTTTGTGTGTTTTTCTATTGACTGTAAATTGTGCCCCGAGGTGCCCAAACTGGCCACATATGTGCCACCTTAATTTTCTCAGGTGCTGGAAACTTTGCACAGTACTGAACGCTCTGTTGGCTCATTTAGTAACTGTACAGCTTTAATGTTTCACCGATGTAATCAGAAAACAGAGAAAGAGATATTACATTAAACAAGCAAGTAATGAATGTCAGACAAACGGTAACTGAAGTTCAGTAAGTCGTGCGTCTGCATTATATAAAGTAGCTCAATGTTGTGTACAATTGGCCTTCTACTAATCCCAGAATCTGATGACAACATTACTCCAGGTTTTAAATGTGTTGCTTGATTCGGAGGTGGAAATGTCACTACACGTACTACAGCACAGATGTGTTTTGCTTATAGTCATGCTATGTCGTACTCTGTATGTTTAACCCTGTTGTCTGAAGATCAGCTTCTGATATGCCAGGCCAGCACATGCTGAGAGCATTAGAGAACCAGTTGAAACGTCCAAACACGTCTCTCAGTGACCTTGTGCATGAACATCCCGATATCTGCATTCGATTGTACAGCTTTCGCAACCTTCATTCCTCACTTCTCTAATCATGGTACAAGTCTTTTTCAAGCCTCCTGGATTTTAGCAGTTTTTCAGGTATTCAATCAGGAAAATGGCATTGTGTTCTGACTTTTGTAGATCCTGAAGGAATTTCAGCACTCTATTTAAAATGTGGGGAGGTTTAAAAAAGGAAAGCATTAGGTTATTTTAGGTTCACATTGGTGTGTGAAGGGGCCTTTAGAGTTGCGTGTTGTGAGCACAGAGGTCAGGCGGCGAGCCGTGCCGAGCGCAAGCGATGTAATCACCGTGGGGGAGGATAATGGCACGGATTGTTTTAATTGTCCAAGGTCTGTACTATCAGAATGTGAAGAATTCTGTCGTTTGTAGTGTGAGGGGAAATGCGTTTTTTTCAATCCAAAAATTCCTGCATGTGATTTGAATTAGCCCCCAGCGAAAACACCTGAAAATCCCTTATCTCCAGAGTTAGTCCACCATACACCCAGCTCAGTATGTGGGACCTACTGTAACACATACTGACTGTGTACAACCTCATCAGGCTAATTTCTCAAAGAAGCCATTCAGATATATACTTTGAGCTTAACTTGCATTAATGTATGCTCTGTGGGCTGATAATATACAATAATATTGAGGTTGCCTTTAAATGTGCCATTGAATGCATTTATTGAATATTAAGAGTATTAACTGTTAAGAGTAATAAAAAGTATATAACAGTAAGTATATAAATTTGATTGGAGGGAGAAAATTCTGATGTGGTTTCACAAGCCTATTTACCACCCTGTTATTTTGCCACAGAATGAAACACTGTTTATACTTTAATTGTGGGCTTGAGAAAAAAGATATATTTACATCACTGCAGTGGCTCACAGGAGACCCATAGCATAACATAGCATAGCTTTGCTTTTAGCAAAGTAACATAGTTACTAACAACTTATGGTTAGTTACAAACGTTACTGTCCTCTGAAAAAGTTACTATCCTCTCTGCAGTTAGCTAGCTGAAGCAGTTAGCTTCTCTGGGTTTGGCTTCCTCCCATGCCACTTTTGAATTCCCTTTCTGATGTGTGATTAGTCAGAGGAAGTCAAGTCAAGTCAAGTGGGCTGGATGTATATCATGAATATATTTTGGGGTCGTACATATATAATGAGTCAAGCCTGTAACAGTTTTGTGGTTTTGGATTTGACTGGTTTTCCGGCTCTGTTTTGGTTTTGATTTTCTTTTGAAGGAGGAAGAACAGCGTCCGAGGTTCACGGTATAGCACTTCCATGTACTGAACTCTCATTATTCAACTATTCCAAGATAAATACAGCTTTCCATTGTAGGACACCTGTGAATATTTTAGCCTTGAACAAATTCTGATCATCTGTTATGGTGAACTTTTCCTCAGTTGCCTTCTTTTCCTCCACTTCAAGACTGCAGACAAGATAGTAAATACTTGGATGGAACATAAGGACATTGTTTATGTGTGTATCTCCAGTGTCTATGGCCTGGTGAGTCACCTCTGCCATTGTTGATTTTTTGGAGCTTTAAATCAGGTCAGTTGGATTAAAAATGTGTGTGTTGTTGCCATTAGACGCTTGCTGTATTTGTACGAAGCATAACTGATGTGTATACTGGCCGGTATATGAGAGCAAAAGGAGAGAAAAGGTGTTTTCCCCCTCAGCTAAGCAAAGATGGCACACTTCAGTGTGGATTAATCACTTATAGCGGAACAGGCCTCTTCAGAGTCTGCTTTGAGTTAACTGTCCTTATACTATTTTTCACACTTCATCTTTGACCACATTCCTCATGCACATCTTGACCTAATCCAAATCAGTCCATTATTTATGGTCTGTGACTGAATTCACTCTTCCAGATGAGTTTTGACTCAGCACCTAGAGTTTTCTGTTGTCGTTTATGCAGCACATCTGAAGTAAAGTGGCATTCAGATGAAGTTTCCGTTTCGTGATGAAAAATAGGGATAATTTATATAGCTGCCAAGTGACCAGATAAATAAACTTTGTTGTGCTGTTATTCAAAACACGTTTTTGAACTGTGTGCAATCCACAGAGTTTTGCAGGTCTGCAGGCCAAAACATTAGTCAAATGACTCTCAAGAATGCATGCATAAAATTCCAAAGATTTGAAGGTGAGCTTGAGGTTACAGTTGTCAGTGACGCCATGCTGTAATCCAAATTCAGCCTAAATCTATATACAGCTGTGGTCGGAAGTTTACATGCTCTCATCGTGGACTGAAGTGTTATGGCAACATATTCTTTGAAATGTTTTTTGCGGTAGAATGAGTGTACAACATACATACACCAACGTACACCTTTAACAGAACAATAGAACTGTTTGGGTGGGGTTGAAATCAACACAGGGGTATTCTGGAACTAGTACTTCCACTTTATGCAAAAACAGCCTCAGAGCATGATGCTACCACCACCATGCTTAACAGCTGGTACTGTTTTCTTGGCGTTAAATGCCCCACCTTTATTTCTCTAAACAAAAATTTCCATTTTGAAGCAGCTGCTTTTTTCTGGGATGGCAACTCCTTAGCCCATGGCAGTGTAAAATTACCTGCTTAGAGGTTTAACAAAATAATAGAGCACATAAGCAACAACCGCGCTGTGTTTCAAACAATTTCTAGAGAAATGGCCGAAAGCAGCCACAGGAGGGCGCTGCTACAAAGAAAAAAATAAAAATAAAAACAGCCAGCGTGAACGCATTTTCAGTGATAAGCCCAGCTGTCAGCCACTGGAATGCCTTGATGCTGGTGAAGATGAAACCAAAACCTCACGTAAAGCATTGCTCTTTTGCACATGTGCGTCAGTTTAGGAGCGTGAACTGTTGAGACGAATGTCGGATATAGTTCAAACCCTAAAAAAACATTGGATTTGGTGACAAATTTGGATTTGGGCCACCTTACTTGCTGTGTGAATGTAGCCTTACATTAGCGTGTAGCTAAGCTAGCATTGTAGGTTCAGTGCAAAAGAAAAACTTTTAAATTAGGATTTAGAAAAAAACAGGAAGTATTTAACATGATTATAGCTTTTCTATTTCAAGGAGCCTAATTTTGCTTATATAATTAGTCACTTTACACGATACATCTTGTAATTAGGCTAAATAAAATAAAATTTAAAAATAAATAAATAATTTGTTTTTGGTGTCAAAACAAAGGGAAAGGTAGTATTGTGCTGTTCCTGCTCTTTGATAAGTACTATGTGCCTATTTATCTGTGTTTAATTACAGCTAACTGAATATGAATATTAGAGGGGGTGATGTTTTGCCCTCATCCATCCTAGAATGAAACCAGCTTTGAAGTGTTGATGCTCCTCGGAGTTTATGGAGCCAGGTGGGGTCATTTCGTAATTAAAAATCTGCGTTCCACATGTGAGTTTTAAACACAAAACATGTGTTTGGTGCCTATTTTTGTCATTACACTAATTTACAATGATTGTCTTGGAATGTAAGACGTAGGTGTTCGGTAGATGCATATTTATTTATTTTTTGGTTTACCCCCCAAAATATTGTTTTGGATGAAATGCGACAGCAGATACAGTCCGAACATGTGCATCTAATCAAAATGACTTAGCGTACATGGAATGTATGGTATTAGCTTTATGGTGACTCTGGTGTCAAAAGTCAAAAGAATGGCAAGCGCCGGGGGCCAGTGATCGCTGTGCTGGATTTTAACTCGAGCAGGAGTGAACGAGAGGCGCATGTAACCTCGCTTGAAACACAAAAAGGTGTTTTTCTTTTTATTGTTTCTTAATGTCTCCAGCTCTACAGCGAGTGATGGCCACTCTGTTCACTGTCTAGGTTAGATTCACTCCGCATCTTCACCTCTTTAGCTGTTTTCAGGGGTTCAGCTTGAACATGTCCTGCACTGATTTGAGGTTCCAGGCATGTGATGTTCCCTAATTACTCTTGTGGAGCTGTTAATCATCACAGGCCTCTGGACTGCTGTGGTTTTAGTTAACACTTGGTGAACACATTCTTTCAGCAAAAGCTCTAGAAGACCCAATGTTTTGCTGCTCCGAATGTGCAGCACCCCACAGTTTTTGTATCAGGCGAGAATAACGATGGGAGGCCATAGCCTGAAGCAGCTCGGCTGCTCGTGCCATTCGCTGACCTTCTGCCCAAGATGTTGTAGCTGCTTATTGGAGTCAGCGTGTAGGGACCAGAGATGGCTTCGCTGCATACCGCCTCAAGAAATTCTCCTCTTTGGCAGCCAAGCAAGCTGTGACTACAATGCCGCTGCGTCATCTCTGAAGCATCTGTACACATGGGAGGGAGCACTGGGGGACTGTAAAAATAGAAAATGAATCATTAGGATTTGTGGAGCTTGCCAAGTTCAGCAGTATGTCTTTCCATAGGACGATGCTTTGCAGCCCCTTATATCCAATCCTGTCAATGCATTTGCTGGAGATTAGGTAGATGAAAAGGACAACCACCAGAGCACCTTCGGATTTGTTGTATCTTGCTTGAGTGGGACACCTCTGAAGCGTTCGGTAGGCAGGTTTGGGAGGATCTCCTAACGTAGAGCGGCGACTGTAAACGAAGCCACTGGCACTGATTTAACAGCCATGTTCAGTTCATGTTTCAGAGTTGCTAAGTATCGCTTCTCGCTGTACTCGAGTTGTCAGGCAGCAAAGCTCAATCACACCTGGGTTCTGTTGGAGTTTGTTCACTTGAAGTGTTTTAGAGGAAAACACCTTTGCCAGCCTGGAGGAGCTCATCCAAGCCCTGATTGATAGGGGCTTCTGCCGTCTCCATGGAGAAGTCCTCACATCTCACGTGTGCACAGGCAAACAGAGACGAGAACATGAGCAATAAACGCAGGACTTGCACAATCTTGAGTGGACGGGGTGTTCAAAACTTTCCACAACACCACTGCTTTCCTTGCATGAGACAAGTTTCTGCGCGCTATCGCCGAACTGAAGCTAAATTGATTAGCAAAATAAGCAATAAACAGTTCAGGAACATCATGCAGATTCAAGAGAGAAGATAAATCCATAAACAAAAACAGACAGACACATCGGGCAGTACATCTGACACTCCACAACATCTCCTCTGGTTTGAATTAGACTTTCATTCCTCAGGGCCCACGGGGTACGATAAACACAGCTTATATGATGCCAGAAATAGTCCGGAGAATGTTATCTGTCTGTTGGGCTCTTGCTGGAGGTGTCTGATGGCAGGAGTGATTAAACGCACTGTCTTCTTGCATTCTGGGCTTTATGGTTGCGAGACTGAATGCTGGAGGAGTGGAGGTGGAGAAACGCTGCTAACCCCAAGCGCCACTAGACACACTGCAGGTCATAAATGGTGATTGAAAGCTGAGGTAAATGGACAAACCTCACACAGCATTGTTCCTGTGGACTTACACTTCGCATATACTGGAGTCCAAAAGTCCACAGTGAAAATCTGGTGGAATAATAGAAGTACTCAGGATTCTGCAGTACACTTTGAGCAAAAGGAGCTCTATACAGTCCTCAAAAAGGGATTTTTGACTTTTTAACAAGTGTGGAAAGCTTCTTTATATAAATAATAATAAGGAAGAAGCCTTTTACTAGGAAAAGCATAATTTAAAAGGCTGTTATCATGGAATCAAGTTAATTTCCCACACTCTGAAACCTAATTGCCCTTCTTAATTAAAGAACTGAAATACCATAGATATTTAGGGACACTTAGGTTAATTATGACAAACCAACTCAAAACCAATAGTTAAGATACACGCTGAGTTGATTTGTGAAAGATTGACGTTTTGGCATTTTGAGATAAGGTGAATTTATACCAGTTGTGTATTACTGACTGAGTAAATTGAGTTGTTTCAGTGAAATATAAAAAAAAAACTCAAATAAAAGTATATCTAATACTTTTAAATATATTTCACACAATTTTATTCAAATATTGTTAAATATCCCAATTTGGATCGCCAATTACCCAACCCATACATTTTCTACTCCTATCACATGCAATGCTCCTGACACTGGGAGGGTGAAGGCTGACACACGCCTCTTCTGACTGTTGTGGGGAGACACCCTCAGGGCTCTATTGTGGCCACCCTCAGGGCTCTATACTTCACACATTATTAAGCATATTTCATACATGCCTGTCTGTTCTTAGTGTTGTAGGTTATAAGAGCAAGTTACCATTTTCTAAACGGCTAAGTGTGACTATAGTTTATGATTAAGATTCGACTAATGTAGTAAGACTTTATAAGTTATTCTAACCTAATGTATTTGAGTTGTTCTGGCATACAATGTTTAGTATATTTAAGTACATTAAACTAAATGAATGTGTTGAATTAAAGTTTGCAAGTTAGGTGAACTTTTCAGGCTTGTAGTGCACACTTTGCTGACTAGGTTAGTGGTAGTTTTCAATTCACTGTTTCTCTGATGTCACAAGAACCAACTCATTTAACGTAACTCCGCCCATTCAGCCTACCACAGTTTACCACAGAATTGTACTGCTAGTTGAACCGTGTATGACTCTGTATGTGACAACCTTTCATATGATTTTATTTTCAGGCCCAATCATATTCATATTGCTTTTTGATAAGGCACAATACAGGGCAGCCAATCAGAACAGAGCTCATTTATCCCATACCAACAATAAAGGCACAGTAAAAGAAACAGCATGTTTAATTCTAAGACATAGTTTGATCATAAGGAAGTTATGGACCATTTAAGCACTTAAAGGTTTCTTGAAGTTGTCATGGTTCTGAATGGTATGGTTGGGGGCAGCCATGGCCTGAAGGTTGCCGGTTCGATCCCCTGAAATGACAGGACACGACAGAAGTGCCCTTGAACAAGGCACCTTACCTCTGGAGGCTGCTCACTGCTCTGGGCATGTGCGCTCACTTATTATGGGCATGTCTGTGTTCACTGTACAGATGGGTTAAACACGGAGGACAAGTTGTAGAGCCTGGAAGATTGTAGTTCTAGATGATTACTTCAACTGAAGCATTTTTTGTAACAGTGACCACGTTAAGGCCTTTGTTCCAAAAAAGTCAAATTGTTGGATTCTTCTTCCCTTTATTGCAAAACTTGTGTTCAAAGATAAATAAAGCGAAAGAGACGCCAAATACTAAGAAATGTAAATATTCTACTATTCACACAAGCATAATTTAAAATGGAAAAAAACATAAAAAAAGAATGAAAAATAGACATATTTCTAGTCATTTTTGTGATTTTTAAAACACAGTATTACAGTGTACAAGTGTAAGTACACGTCCTTGCATATAGCCATACAAACCAGTGTTTGATGCTATTCTATTAGTCTTCAGCAATCTTTAAAAAAAAAAAATCTATTTCCAGCATTTGTTTTTCATGTTGTTTTGCTGTATGGCTTATGTCCGTCACCCTTTTTTGGAACAAGATGACAAAACTCTTTTTGGATTTGTCATGAAAACCATCACCTTTTTGCATAGCCAGACAAAATGTGTCCATTTCTGAATGACAGCCCTGACCGAGTAAACATGCCTGGTGGACTGTATATTCCAATGGAGTGTCTGACATTCTTTTGATGTTTATTAAACATTCTCTGCACATGCTGATCTAATTCGCAGCAGCCCCCCTGCAATCATAGGAAATCATTTCTTCACCCCCTGCAATCAAAAAGATAATTGTGGTTGATTTACATCCATTTCAAGCACAATATTAAAAACACAGTTGGAATCTGAACACAAGGCTGCGACTGCACGGTTTTATGTGTTTCAGCTGGAATGTAAATGTTTGGTTCAATAGGGGACCCATCTAGCATTGGGAGATGCCAAAGTAGCATCTTACTGACAGTCATTTTTGTGGGTCATTTTAGGCCTTAAATTGGATGCACATTAATCTGGTCAAACGTTTTGCATATACTGACCACAGACATGAATTTGATAGGAATAATGATCTTTCAGACCAGAATAATTTTCATCTGTAATGGGAAAAAAATGAATGCACACATTTCCAGTTTTAGGGGGTTTCTGAAATAAACACAGGGTTCAAATTAAACATGCAGGGTCAGAAATGTACATACACCCACTTAGATTATTCATTCATTGTGCCTTTACCTGGGCAAGGCCAGAAGCTCTTAACTTCTTGTTAGTGATCATGATTGACTACAGCTGGTATAGGGCTGGGCAATATGGGAAATGTATTATATCACAATATTTAAAGTACTCATATACTTTAAATATATCAATACACAATATTTACTGTGCTACATGTAATTGTAGACAAAAGTCATCAGTAGCAACACAGAGGACCAGTGGTCTTTAAGCACTGACAATATCTTTAATATGCTTAGAAAAATATATTGTGTATGACAATAATAACAAATAAAATTTATCACGATACAATAAAATATCGTCATATTTCCCAGCCCTAAGCTGGTAGCTTCTCTGTGCCCACATAAAAGGGCTCGTTTGGCAGCGCTCATTGAACAGACCAGCACCCAGTACAATGGGAACATCCAAGGAGCTCTGTGCAGACCTGAAGAGGGTGATCATAGTCAGGAATGTCTGTCTCTGTGGTCCACTCTAAGCTTTTTTCGGCCTGACAATTAGATCTGCACTGCAATGACATCCCCTAAGATGGTACCAAGCGGAGAGCTGTATGCCTGCTTTGAGGTGGGCACCCAGATCTGCTGATGAAAAGAAAAGCAAACCACATTTTGACAAAAGAAAAACACCCTTTTATGGTAACATCCAAGACTGGGAATATTAACCAAGCGTGCCTATTCCACCTCAGCAATCGCTGTTTTTTCAACTCAATTGACATTGTAAACATTTATATAAAGTGTGACAGGCACCATGAAATGTATGTCTCAAATCGGCAAAGTGTGTTCATATATTTTTTATGATGCCATATTTTCAGCCTTGCAGTATTTGAGCCTTCCCGTTTTCTGCAGGAACAGCAGTGTAGCTCAGGCCCAGCAGATAGTAAAGCCTGAACCCTAGTGTAATCAGGAATGTAGCATGGGGGGAATCCAGAGGAATGGCTCTCCAGACCTTGACGATGGAATGCCGGAGCGTTGTGTGTGTGTGTGTTTGTGTGTGTGTGTGTGTGCACACTGGGAGGCTGTGGTAGGGGGACCGGAGAGGGATGAGCCTCAATGGCCAAAATGTGGAGCATCACTGTGACCGTGAGGTTGGAAGTGGCAAAGTTTAAACATGGAGCACGGCCCGGACACTTGCTCTGTTTTTCTCATCTATAGATGTTTCGCAGTAAAATGCATGGCCAAACAGCTGGATGGATGTTTCCTAACTCTCTGAACCTGCAAGCCACATTTTTCCTTTAATTGGCTGCCTTTTATTTTTTTCAGCATCCTTAGCAGAACATCCAGCACTAGCGTGTGTTACGTGCTAACTTCAAGAAGGATACGTGGTTGCGTTACTCCGGCTATTTCCTTCGCTGTCAGACCACAGGCCCTTTTTCCACCACTTGATTAATGCCGAGTTAATGACCCCCCACAGACCAGAGAACCAGTCGAAAAATGCAAAGCAGCTTAAACTAGTGCAGCTTGCCTGCCCCAACTGTTTATAGGGCACAAGTACGTGCTGTAAACACAGCGAAAAAGAGTGAGCAATGGAAAAGTTGATGTTCACTATGGAACGCATTATATAGCAACACAAAGGACATTGGTTTGGTTTTTCTTGTAGGTTGCTGAATCACTGTAGTTTGTGGCTTTTGGCTTTGTTACTTTTTTCAGACGCAACAGATAAACAGAATGAGGAGCATGGCAAAGACCTAATGCAACAAATATTAGCAAAGAATCAAATTAGCTGTCCGTATTTGATCAACATTTGCTAGAAAAACTTTCTTTACTCATGCAGGAAAAAGTCAGTAATGCACATAAAGACATGTCTTCCATCCAAACCACCCAACAAATGAGACTAACCAAAACAGCAGTACACAGAATGCTCTGTTTAGTCTATGAACTGGTTAAAACAACCGTCATGCCCCTAGATAACCTCAGCGCCTTTGCCCTGGACCTGCCTCACGATGCACAGATCTACTCTTGAGTACTCCCTCAGTAAGTTTCACCACCACTATGTACAACTCTGACTCAGTAAGTTTCTCCAGATTGGAGCATTTCAAACTGAACCACTCTGAATGACTTTGTCAAGGCCCAAGACAACCTCAACTCACCGCCTTCGCCTTGGTCTAGTCTCGAACTGCATAGATCTACTCTTGGACATACCTTTGACTTCCATCAGTGAAGGTAAGGTCATCTTTAGGCCGTCGCTAACTAAATTAAACTTTTTGTGTATGTTCTCCCTAATTTAGCTGATCCAATTAACCCACCCACTCACTAGGACTCCCCCTATACTTGCAATGCTGCCGACACATGGAGGGTGTGAAAGTCAGCCACTGCTTCTTTTCAAACTTCACTAGGCAGTGAAGTAACAGGCGCAGAGGAAAGCGCCAGATCCCAGGCTCTGATACATCAGCCAACAGATGCCTGTGATGGCAAACAGCACAATGGGAGTGATGCTGCGCCATCTATCAACTCAGAAAGAGCATGGTCAGTTGTGCTTGCTCAGATTCCGGCTGCTGATGGCAAAGCAGCATGACCCAGGATACAAACTTGCGATTTGTCTCCTACAAACATATTTCTATGCAATCATCCTCATATCCTTATGTAGAGTCCTTAGCTGATTCATAACTGCCAAATTATCTTAAATTATACAATTATATTACTCTTTCAGACCCAAGCTATATGTGTATATACATGGATTTGGAGATGCTAAACCCTGACAAGAGGAGACATTAGTTAAACTAGATTAATTAGTTAATTGGCTTCAGGAAATTTCCTTTCATATTCAACCAAAATCCATAGCATACTGTCCCACAACATTAATATGTAAGGTGTTGGGTTTTCTTGTGAAATTAAGAAATTAGACTAACAGTTCATACTTTTTTGGAAGGCATGACATGTTTACTTTGCGACAGGCATTAAGGGCAAGGGGCATACTTTGTCTTTCTCAAAGGATAAGCACATCTGGATGTAGAACAGGTGATGAGCTCTGACGTGTGAGCTGAACATGTGTCCGTATTTGTATTTTGGGGATATTAATCTGTAGACTGCTCCCTGGATATTTAACACTTGTGGAACATTGTTTGTTACCCCATGTTGCTTTAAAATCTGATCTTTAAGTAGAATTTTACATTTTCCAAAAACCTTATAAAGACACATTAGACGTCTTTACAATGGTGGTGATAGGAATCAGGTGTTGTCAACACACAAATATAGCCATTTTATTGACAATTTTTTAAAGAACAATGGAGGACCTTGTATGGACATGTGTGTCCTGAGTTTTTTATGGAATGTTGATAATGTTACAGTAATGGAAATCAGAATGTATTTTCTTTGAGGATGGATTTGCCTTGTATTTACCTCTTCTAAATTATTTAAAAATATACAGTTCAGTCCAAAAGCTCCTCTCACAACTATGAACTCGGGCAGCAGGTAGTGTCTTCATCACAGTTTCCTGTAATAAACTTCTGTGATTTGGCTTTTCCAAGTATTGAACTCTTCATAGGTCTGGTTCCTATCACCAAGACTAGGGAAAACCCTGACTCAGTAAGTTTCTTGTAACCCTGACTCAGTAAGTTTCACTCTTCATGAGTGAATTGTTGTTGCACCTAGATTTTTCCACTTCACAATGAAATCGCTTACAGTTGACAGTTGACTGGGGTAGCTCTAGCCAAATTCCATAACAAATTAAACCATTCAATGTAATGACTTTTTCTAATGCAGCTTCTACAGATATTAAACTCTTCAGATGTCTGCTTCCAGCACTGTATGCAACTCTGGCTTTCTGAAGTTTCTCCAGAACAGAGAATTAAACCACAGAATTATGAGAACTTAGGGGGTTACCAAGAATTCTAAAGCACCCGTTAACAGTAGCAGGGTCATTTTGAAGAGGGTGAAACAGTGGGGAACATATCTTTTTGTTAAAGCTGTTTGGGTAGAACATGGTCATATATATTAGTCATGTATTGGTTATTGTGAAGTTATTCATACAGCATTCTATGTGAATGTCTATTTTGTGCCCACAAGAACAATACTGTCCTAATTTTGAAAGACAATTATAGTTCCTCTGGGGTTTTAAAAGTAAAAGTTTAAAAATTCTGATGAATAATTATAATGCATTATGCCATTGTGCCTCTTTTTCACTGAAACATGATATATTAGGTTTTTAGCATTCTGGGTATAGTCAGTGTGTTTCAGTGAATGGATTGCCTGAGCATTGTTTTACTAGTAAACACTGGATGTTTCACCTTTACTCAGTAGCTTGGCTTCCACTGGTCTAAGGATGTTTTCACAGTATACTGGTGAAACAGCTTTTGAGCCTTCTAGCATATAAATAGGGCTGTGATTATTTCCATCTTCTTTTAATCAGTTCAAACATGAAGCCATAGGCCATAGCGGCAGATCTTCTGCACTAGTCATGAAAATCCAAAATGAGGACTTACAGTTCTGCAGGAGCTTTGAATTTCCATTGAAATGTTTTCCCTTCTAATGATAAAGTCAATGTAAATTAATGCTGTGAGTAATGTCATGTAATCAAGTCTGATTTTACCAAGTATAATGCCATGTCAGACATGCAGTGGCCTAAAGTAAGCTCACCACATGAGAAATGGACACAGCTTTGCATGCGTAGACGTGTAGGTGTTTAAAACTGTGTTAAATCTCTCCACCATGGAGAGCACTTTCCATGACATCCGCTTTCAGTGACCTAAAGCACAGTTTAGATCTGTGTGGGCAGAAGGCCAGAATGCGGAGAACAAACCTATCCATATCTGTGTTGAAGAGCAAGTTTGTGTACAGTACTGAACAAGCAACACTGATAGCTGCCATAAATTGGATGAAAATACAGTTCATCCCTTCAGCCATGACGTTAATCTGCTCACTAAGCTGAGACTAACTTAAGCTCTCAGCTAAATAGAGTTAGTTTAAAGGCAGACAATGAAACGCTATGATGAGCGTTTTACCACAGTTTGCAATGGCTTTAGCTGTGGATTATGGGTTTAGCTGTGGATTAGTGGTTTAGCTGAGCTTGTAACAGTTTTGCTACACTGCCGCATCACCCCACTCATAGATGTATAAAATCAGTGCTTGAAGTGGACTCCTCACAAGCTGCCGGTACTTCATATCAGGTTCTACATGAGGTTCACCTCTTCCACACCCCTGTAGACACCCCTTCTAATGAATACATTCAGCTAAGTTTGCTGACATTGCTGACACAGATGTGCAAATGCATAAACAAAACCTGCCTAGTCCTTAGTACTTAGAGAAGTACTGCCAATAGAACAGGACGCTCTGGAGCAGACAAGCAACATGAAGCTATAGGCACCATGACTAATACCAGGCCTGGGCTAGAGGCATATAAAACCCCCCAGCATTGAGATGTGGAGCATTATCCATCTAATACTTCTGGGATGAGTTGGGGAGTTGGAAATGATGTGGGGTGGTGATCATCCTAAAACATCCTGGCTTCACTTGTATCGCTTTCATTGCTGAATGCAATCAAATCCTCACAGCAATGCTCCAAAATCTATTAGAAAGCCTTCATTGAACAATAGAGATAGTTACTCCAACAAAAGCAGGATAAACTCTTTTTCAATACCCTTGATTTCAGAAGAAACAAGGAGCAGGGAGCAGGTGTCCCAATACTTTTGTCTATATAGAGTAACTGCACACTCACACACTCACATATCTAAAATATAGTATCTATTGCATTATTATAGTAATATATATTATTAGCACACATTGTTGCTGTTACACAAAAACCTTGTTTCTTCATTTTGCCTGTTTTTGAAAAATGTGAACTTTGGGTAAAGGTTATTTCTTTCTCCTATAAAGTTGTTTTTTTTGGAGATATGAGGTATTGTGTAATAGCAACAGTATAATAATGATATTTTTTATATCTTTATTTAAGTAATATATATATATGTGATGTGAACAACAGCAATATCCCCTAGTGTATATCCCCAAAGTAAAACCTGTGTTGATGATAACAGCCAGTACACTGCACTACCACTATTTACAAGTTGAGTACCAGCACTTTTTGGTTTCAACTTCATGCACTGTCCCTCAGGCATGACAGGATGAGCAGTTCCATGCACTCCTCTTGGCCTGACACTCGGTCCTCTTTTACGTAGCATAAAATCTGAACACCTCACTTGCGCTTGTTGCTGTAGCACTGTTTCTCGTCACTGTTTATAGAGAGTGACCGCAAGCGTGCTCCCTGCTCAGGTTTCATGGAAAGCACCACAACAGGCTCGACAGTGAGGTGAAAATAAACGGTACGGGGGGAAGGCAGACGGGTCCTAATCAGAGTCATGCAGAGTGTGTGTCTGCTCACACGGGAGGAGAGGAAGCACCTGCCTGTGGGTGGCTATCGCAACCACCGTCTGAGCATGGTGGGGAAGGATAGAGGTCTAAACGCACATACACAGACAACTCCACGGTGGGAGTGAAGACAAAGACCGTTTGCCCTTCACCCAATTTATAACAATATTGTTAGCATCCAGTGGACTTTCCTGCTTTCCTTTATTAGGAAGTATCTTCAGCGATTCAGAGCACTCTCATTGTTGTGCTATCCTTGCATTAAAGAGGTTACTCAAAGTCAAACGGTGTGGAGGTTCAGATCTTCTGAGATGCTCATGCCCACTTTAGGGCCCTTTACCTCATCGCTTTAGGCCTTTACCTCATCGCTTTAGGCCTTTACCTCATCACTTTAGGCTTTCAATTGAATTATTCTTTTTAAACTGGACTCCCTCTCACTATCCTGTCACATTATGATGCCATGTTATATTAGATGTTTGTAGAGCTGTTTTAAGCTGTTTTCAAGGTTGGTCCTTTCATATTCAACAGTCTGTCATCTTGTCTAGAAAAAAGAAAAATCTGGGTAACACCAAAGATGTATTTGTATAGTGCTGCCATGCAAAAAAACAAACAAACAAACCTATTACCATCTTAATCACAACATATTTGTTTTATAATTATGAGATACATTGAAAAAATTGAAAAACAATTGCAACAGATGTGTCATCTTATATCATAAAATTACAAAAAGTTCTATGTCAGAAGTATGCCGTCGTTTTTATTACATATTTCATGATTGTGAAACACTTTCTTGTTATTATGAGACATTTAATGTCACAATTATAATGATATCATTTTCATGACATAATATATATGACATAATATATAAAAATGTTGTTTTAAAGACATGATATCTTGGAATAATGGGACACTTTTTTGTAATTACAAGATCTTTAATGTCATAATTATGACAATTGTCATTTTATATTATTACAATTCATAATAATGAGATAATTACAAAAGATGATGTTTTTATGACATATTTCATGATTGACACTTTCTTGTAATTATAAGGTATTCAATGTTACAATAAAGACTGTCGTTTTCATGACAATATTTCAGAACAACAAGATATGTTCTCTTTAAAAAAATTCATAATTCTGACATAATACGTTGTTTTAATGCCATGATATATTGGAATAATGGGACACATTTAATTGCGAGATATTCTATGTCTTAATTACATGTAATGTCTTTTTAGGACATAATATCTCATAATAACAAAACACTTTTTTACGGCATAATAATTTCATTACGATCTACTCCACATCAAAAATTTTATTTCAACATAAAACCTCATAATAACAGTATACTTTCTTGTAATTGCAGGACGTTCTGTCGTGAATATGACATGTTATTTTCAACTACATAATATCTAATGATAACGAGATACATTAGAAAGAAGAAATTCTTATAATTACAAGATATATAAATGGGATTATAATTATAATATTAAAGATATTTTGTCATTAGTACATCATAATACATTGTTTTTACGACAAACGCTTTTGTTACAATATATTTGATGTGAAAATTATGACGTAACATGTTGCTTTTGTACCATAATCTCAAAATTAAAAGATACTTTCTTAAGGTAGTTTTATTTCATATTTAAATTCATTGTTTTCTCATAATAATAAGATGTTCTTCATAATTGCAACAGAACATCTCTTTGTAATGATATACTGAAGTTTTTTTTTTATTTAGCTTGGTTGAAGCATGCCTCTGTAAGATGATGCCTATGATGCCCATCAAGCAAGACTCCTTATTTGAAGCCTGAAATCCCCACAATATGAAGCCACCAATGCGTTACTGCTATTTATTTTTCTGATCATTCATTTGTTGTACAGCAGTATTCTCCAGCAGTGTACACAATGTGACCTTTAGAGCAATCTAAGTGGACTACATGCCATTTCAGGGAACGGTAATTCCCCAAGGCAGCAGAAAACGAGATGAGTCATTCTCTGTCATCAACTGATAAACTGCTGAGCATCCGCATTGTGCTGCATTAAGAAGCTGAGTGGCCGGAGCTTCCCTCAAACACATCCAGACACTCTGCAACGCTTCACAGTTTGTGGTTTGAAAAGATGCTGCGTCAGACCTCAACCGTTATGTGGACTGGCTCAGTCATGCAGGGATGAGAGAGACTCTTACAAGGAGCTGGTTAAACTGGGTCCATTACTCAGGTGATTACGCAGGTCTGTATGCTGAACTTATTTTTCCCATGAGAACTACCAAACCAGTTAAGTTACAGGCCTTCTTTTCCTCCTTCAGATAATATGCACTGTCAGACTACAATTAGCCACCACTAGCAGTTACACTCCTTCTCTTCTCCATCAGTTCCATTCCCACCCTTCTCCTCCTGTGCATGCAACCAACAGTCTGTCAGAAATCATTGCCCCCCCTGCATCGACACTGGCATGTGCTTCCAACACAGCAAACCACAAAAGAGAGACCCATCTCTCTTTTACAATCAGCCAAATTGCCATGAACTGAAAGGACATAAGTAAATGTTGCCCTGGAATGCGACGCTGTCGGTTGGCGTACACTTTTGTTTTTTTGTTTTCTTTTTTTTTGCGCTGCAGATTGAAGTGTTTAACCACCTCGTACAGAAGGGACGCTTCCATGTGTTTCCAATTGATGCTTCTAGTGTGTTCACTGGTAACAATGGCATTTTCTCCACATACAGAGGACGCAGAGCAGAAAGCACTCCAGGGACAGTTGGAATACAACCCCTGGCATTAGATTGAACACTCACGCAGGACGCGACGAGGCCAAGCTAATTAAAACGGCAACTGTCATTACCCTTTTGGGTCATTTTGATTGTTAGAATTCTTCAAATATTAATCCCATACTGAAGCCCACTCGTGTGTCATGCAATCACACACTTGTAGTAATGTCCTGCAGTCTTTTTATGTCCTGCCCTGTTCGTGCACCATTCAGACACCGCCACCACAACTCACTGAGTTGCTAAAAATATTTGGGCCTAAAGCGAAGCATATGTGCTCGGCTGCGTAAGGGTGTACTCATTCTAATTGAAGACATGAGCCTAGGCTAAGAGAATATGGATGTCATTTGCCATTAGACCTGTGCCTCCTGGGTCAGCTCTGTCCAGCTGGGGTGCGAAACAAACGCAACGAACCTCCTTATTTTGAATCATCACCACCTGGAGTGTGAAGCGTATAAAGACACATAGGCAATGAGGGATGTGGTGACGCAGTACATGTTTGTGAGGCTGCATTACAAACAGCAGTTTTACATGCAAAGTTGCTTTGAGCATTTGTGAGGATTTGAATTGAGGAGTGGTTTTCCAAGAACTGTTGCATAATATTCATTTCGACCAACCGCAACAAGGGGTTATTGAATTTACCCTGGTTTGCATGTGTGGGAGTGGATGTACTCTATAGCTGCGTTCCAAAGCCTAGGCTGCAGGCGAGGTAGGCTGCATTTCTTGGCTGCTGCGTCACAGAAGGCTTTACCAAAGTGAAGGAGTCTTCGTATATACAGCCCAAGTATAGAAACACAGCCCTCTGTTACCCACAGTTCTCTGCGCATGTGCAACACAAAGACAAAATGAAACAGGACAACAAAAATGGCGGACAACAAAGCCCCTGGAGCAGAGTTTAAAGGGTTTAAAATGTCTGTAAGGAAATGAAAAAGCACACGTCTCACGACGCAATTGCAGAAGACGGGACCTTTCTGGTGACATTACCACTCAGCCTGGTTAGACACAGTCCATTAGAATGACATGGGCTGTATGAAAATGTTCCACAATATAAAAACATTTTTTACACAGAAGCAAATCATACATATCTAAAATTATTTCATTATGATGCTGGTACTGCCATCACCATATTGTATAGAATTTTTTTTTTTACAAAACATCCTAAAGATATTATTAAATTAAATGACAAAAGGAGCGCTTGTGGAGGTTCTTGACCTTTTAAAAAAGGTTCTTCACATTTGTATCTAAATATGTTCCCAAGATTAGTAAATTGTGCTTTATATTTATATTTTAAGTAAAAAAGGTTCTATATATTACTGAAAAGTGGCTCTTAATGTTCTTGACATTTTTGTAGTAGAACCTACAAAGCCTCTATAAGAGGTTTTCCACCAATCTGAAAACCCCTATAACCAGGCAAAGAACTAGTAGCCAGACTAAGTAGCCAGAGGGGTTTGTTGAGTTGTCATGGTTTTATATAGAACCACCATCTTACTGAACCTTTTTTGAGTTTACTTGAGCATTGTTTGTTTTTACACCTTAAATCACTTTAAAATGAAAAGACAACTCAACTTTTTTAGATAACCTTTTAGATAACCAGTGATTGAATCAGTTTACTGAAATGTGTCCAATTACGTATTTTCCATTTTAAAGATTATCAATTTGGCGAAGTGCCCAATATTATGGAGGACATAAGTTTGAACCCTGGAAAAGCTGCAACCCTCCAGTCAGGGGTCTGAGAGCCAATAAATGACAGGGAATTGTATTGGCCCAATGTAAAATCTGTCAACCACCTGCCACCACCAGCCTTTACTTTTGCTGCCACGGTTGATTGACAGGTCCTGCTGTGATTGTTTTCCTCTGATATCAAACTCTGTCCGTTTTAACAGAACCTGCTTGTCTTAAGAGTTCAAGATTAGATAACATGATTGTTTGAGACCATCTGAAACGTGAAAGAAACCTCAGACATGCCAAGACACCCGTTTCCCATTTCTATTTTTGTAAACTTTAGGCGACTTAATCTTGGATTTGGTCTTCCAGGCTACGTCTGTCATCACCTTAAAAATAAACAGTTATGTAACAGTGAAATCCGTGAGAATTTTGGGATGCGGCTTTCTTTTCTTCCTGGATCTGATGGCCGCGTTAATTAGTGACAGTTCCAGTTTTGGGTGTTTATGGTGACATAGCACGGGCGGTTGGGATTTGAAGCTTTTCCAAAGACATTACAGACATTTTTGGATGCAAGCTGAAGTACTTTTTCTTATATTGATGGTCAGAAATTCAAAAACACTGTTATGTAAAAATTCAGGCCACAAAAAGCAACCTGCAGCAGTGAATAGGAATCAAGTACAAACTATCAAGTTTTTGTATTATGGGTAGATGTCGAGGAAACTGAAAAAACAAGTTATGTAACAATGTAGGCCAAAAATGCCTGCAGTACTAAACAGAAATCTATCTACAGGACACTTTTATAATTTACATATTTAAACATTTCCCAGTACATATCAGTGTTAAACCAAATCTCAAAAGACCCACAGTTCTTTTGTTGTGCTTTAATGTTTTGACCTGAGTTAGATAATAAATTCAGACATTTTGTGGGTTGGTAGGCACTCTAGACTCAAGTGTATGTGCACAAGCACTAAAAATATGTCATCTTCACAAATTGTCTGTTATCAAAAAAACATTTGATACACTAGTCTCACAAGCCTTAAAATGGCTTTTCATTTTCAAGCTTCTCAATTCTCAGATTTTCATTCCAGTTTAAACATAGCAGCAGCTACACCCCCACAAGCCCCAGGGTGTAAATGTTGCACTTCTAAAGGAAACTAGCATCCTAGCTAAAGGAAACTAGCAAAAAAGGTTAGATGTACAAATACTAAAGTTAAGCCAACTCAAAATAATAAAGCAATTAAATGCTAACAGTGCGTTTTTGAGTTGCCCCAACCTAGTTTAGCAAAAGTTCTTTAAACTCACATTTTTTACTTTTTGCCACATATTCTGTCTGAAAGCATTAGTTAATAAGCTGCAGCTAAAAATCCATTAATATTGTGTAAGATGTTTAGTTTGTGGCTTCTCCCCTTCAGTATGTTTACTTTTTATTCCCACATTTATCTTAGAAATCCTCCTATCACATGACGTCTCCAGAGGAGGATTTTGACAATGGGGAGCTGGAAGAGCAGCCTGGCAGCAGTTAGGTCGTAGGGCCGGTCTAGAGCTGTGAAATTACACTGCGTAAAACACAGTTCTTAGTGGGTTTACCTTTCTGTTCTTTCTTGGACACAGATAGGTAGGTAGTTTTACAGCTCTGTAAGTCTGTCTTATCTGTCTAACCTTCTTCTTGATCAGAATTGAATCCATATTGAAAATAAAGGTGCTACAGATGGTTCACTGAGCAATGCCATAGAAGAACCATGTTTGTCATAGAGATGTATGAGTGTGAAGAACCTTTAAAAGAACCAAAAAACTTTCTCTTGATGTAAAGGTTGTTCATCAATTAATGATCACATCTCTATTACAAAGAAGGTTCTTTATGAAACCAAAAGTGGTTCTTCTATGGCTTTATTTTTCAGAGTGTAGTAGACTTACTTTCTGTTGCTCTGGAATAATTAACAGATTGACTCAGTTTGGAAGTAAACTTGTACTCATTTATTTAAGCAGGATTAAGGGCTCTGAATCTTCAAGCATCATTAACTTTGGCAAGATATGCCACAGATTTTATTGATCGTAAATAAACTGCTATCTGCTTGTTTCAACTGAAATGGGATTAATGCTAAAAATGTGTGATTTTATAACAGTTTGACACAAGGGCTGTTGCTTTTGTGAGAAGGTTTTATTAGTGCAGTGATGCCAACCACATGGATAAATCTTTCTGGATTTGTTCTAGGAACTAACATTTACTGCAGTGTGTCAGTGCACTACTTTTATTACACTAATCCGTTGTTCTTTCCTTTCAAGATCACAAACTATGCGGCTCGTAGTGTATCGCGGCACTTCTCTAACTTTTTTCCCCCTTAAACCTTTGCTCTGCGTGCTGTAAATGATGGTGGTACATCATGGCTTAGGATTGTCTCACTGCAAGCATGTATTGACAAGCAGGTCTTTGAGATTAATGTGAAGATTGTACTATTGCATTGCAATGAAGAGGGATGTGATGTAAGAGTACGTTCTAGCTGCACTGAGCCTCACAAGCTGAAAATGTCAGAAATAAAAGAAATTCGAATAGGAAACTACAGAAACTGTTCATAGCCTGTGTCCTTATGTGACCTTCCATTATTTGTGACTTTCAAGTGCTAAACTGCTGTTTAGGGACAGGGGTTTTCTGCTGTCTAATTATGACAGGCTGGCTGTCAGCACTGGTGGTCACTAAAGCATGACACTGCACATTTTAGAAGCATTAAATCAGATCCTGTCTCTCGTCTAAACAATGCCACATAAACTGACCGCATAATGGGCTGGATCAGTTTGAGAATGTGAATGAGTTTATTGAACTCAGCCTGGGGGGGCCGGTGATTACTCCTCAGCTGTGCTGTGTTAGAATTGGCCTCAAACGGAGAAGAAAAATTACAAGTTGTTATGGAGTATTTCTCCATGTGCAACGATGGCCGGACAAACAGCAATTCGGTATGGTCCGGGTTTCGGGTTTCAAGTAATGCAATCTCTACCTGCTGTACACACAGACAGAGTACAAATGTCAAGCAAGAGACAGCATGGACCTCGTCTCTGGCCTTGTATGGATGTTCTTCAGTACTGGTTGGTTTTAATAAAGCTCATTTTCCATAGAAGTCAAGTCATAGTGAACCAAGAACTTGCTCATCAGTTGTCATTCACTGACTAATCTAAACTGTTCCTTGCGTTAACTAGACCAGGGGTCAGAGGCCCAAACGAGAGGAAAATAATCTGGGCAAGTGTTAATTTGCTCAGGAAAACATACATTTCAGAATAAAAAACAGTTAATACAGATTTTAAGTCACATTTGTTCATGGGAGTCTAGTAAGTATTGAGTAAGTATGAAGTTAAATCAGGTACACTAGTTCTGAAATTCAATCCATCCACCTGCTGACTGAGGGCATCCAGGAGAAACCCAGAACCAAGCTTTCTTTTTAGTGTAGAAAGGCTTATTACACACTAAGCTGTATTACTCAGTAACTACAGGAATGTCTGTACAAACTGGTGGGGCTATTCTTTGTTTATAGCAGTTTATAATAACACTGTAGACCCACCGGCAGACCATAGGCTTTTAAAGTGGTTAAATTAGCTTAGGAATTTGTATATATGTGACTAAATGATCACTTTAAGAATTGTAGCAGTTAGTCCCCTAACAACAGCCGTCCGCCAGTATTGTCCACTTCCATGTGTTGCACATTTCCTTTCTATCTGCGCTTTTTAGGTTTACAAAGTGTTGTTAGCGATGTTTAAATATTGTTTTCAGATGTGATTGTTTTGTGCAAGCATAACATTTAAATGCCTCTCTAAGGTGGATGCTTACGTTTTTTGTTGACGACTGTTGTTAGGGGACTAACAACTACAGTGTGTACTAAATATAGATTGACCGTCATGCATATGTACGGATTACAGATGCAACCCACACAAAACAAATTATTTGAACAGAGAAAGCAACCAATGTAATATTGTTAGCTGAACCTTCACCTTAACCTCTTAACCTACAACACCTAAACCTAATTTTAACCTTAACCATAACCTAACCTTAACCAAACTCTTACCCTCACCATAACTATAGTAGAATGTAAAGTCCTTAGCATTTCTGCAGGAGTATCAGTCCATTCATTCATTTCTAATAGGCTTCCATAACAGAGAAAAGCAGAATGCTGCTCTGCTGATTTCTCTATTCTTCTTCCAGTACATGACAGGCTGTGTTGTGTGTATTTGGCAAAACAACAGCACCAGTGGACGGGACAGTAGCTACCTTCAAATCGTGAAATGTGTATGGATATGTTCGTGAAAATGCTAGGAATTTCTTGGGGGCGCTTCAGTGGTATATGTGTGAATTTTTTAAGATCTTGTTTTAGCAGATATCAGCGACTTTCTTCCAAATTACAGAGTCTTCTTACTATTTACTGTATTTATGAGGAATCCAGTAGTTCAGACTATAAAAGGTATAGAGTCTATCGGCCTTTAACTTGAGCAGATATTTGCTTGTTTCCTTCCCATTTTGGCCTAACAGTTTTCCCACCAACAGTCTATTTTCACTCCTTCTGCCTGCGCCGATTAAAGAGCAAACGCTGCTTGTGAATATGAGGTGTGTTCAGGTACATTTCCGGTGTATTGCTATCTTGGCAACAGAAAACACAGGAGCGCCCTTGACTGAAAACAAAATAGGCAGACAGTCAGATATTTATTGCTAACTTGGCACTAAATTGTCAACACAGGTGCGTGCCCAACACGTGTACACCCCCTCTTTGCGCCATTGAAATAGCAATCCGCCAAAGTCAGACAACACCTGGTTCTTAAAGAGAATGGCAAGTGACACGCTGATTAGTTTATTGCACGTTTTGCCCAAAACACACCAATGATTTATTAAGCGAAAAATAGGGTCTAATAGGGTAAGCACTAAAATAGGGTCTAATATGTTTTTTTTTTCAATACAATAAATTCAGTGTTCACATGGGTGAATGCATAGCTCTATGTGGGATACATCTACGATACATCTAGTATGCTCTCTCTATTAACTACTGAACTGTATATATTGACCCATGTACGACACTGCTACCCTTTTTTCTTTCTTTTTTTCATATCATTCAGCTGTAATGCAGTAAGAAGGTGCTTTCCATGACTTAGTTGCCTCAGGCTATTCATGTCAGTTTTGTTTTTACAGTCTCAGCTGAGTAAAGGATGAAGCTTCCAGGTCCTGTAAATTAATTTCAAGGAACTGCATTAGATCTTAATGGATGAGCCATACACATACGAATCACATCCTGTAGCAACTAAAGGTGGAACCTATACAGAATGCTGCTGTTTGCATTAGGCCTAATGTTAACAGTGAAGTCATTGTGGCACCAGAGTGGGACATTTCTTATAAAATAATATATTAACACATTTGAAGTATTAAAATCAGATGATAAAAAATGAACCTTCAGTTTAAGTTTTTAAAATTCCGCATCTAATGTGTGGTCCCCACATTTGTCTTTCACAACACTTCTAGTAATCCCACAGAAGAACCACTTTTTCCCAATAGACAAACTGAAACTCCTCAATTGACAGGAAACCCATCTTCAAAGGTCCAAATATGTGCTTCTATGACTCTTCTGTCACACAAAATCAATTACGATATGGCGGAAACCATTTGTCATCCCCTTACGCCAGGCGGTCTCATCACTGTTACACAAGTGACACTACAGCGGTTAGTGTGCTGGCGGTCAATGGGGCTCGGGGGGCAGGCATGTGAACTATGCAGAGGCTGAGCTCTCCGCAGGGAGTCCGACTGCAGCCCTGTCCTGCTCTGATCCGCCAGAACCACCGCAGGATGTTTCCAGTCCCACTTCTCTTTCCACTGCACATAAACAGGACATTGATCAAAGACAACAGAAAGGTTTCGGTCTTAGGAACCGTGTGCAAACTGTTGCATCAACAACCAAATGAAACTGTGAAACTTAGTAGTGATGTGTGAAACGGCAAATCCGAATTTGCCTATTTATGTTGCCTATTTTATTTTGCCCCAGAATTAAACTTACTGGTTTAGAAAAGAATGGTAAGCTCTGCTTTGATTAGCTGGTTTATGGCACTGTGATGGCTCACAGGAGGCACATATTATAGCACAGTATTAACACATCAACAAAAACACTGTAATTGTTCCCGAGTCTTAACAGATAGTGTTGCTGTCCTCTCTGTGTCCTCCTTGGGGCACTGTGCTTTAGCAAGCTAATGAGATTGTAGCCAAGTTAGCTTTGAGCCAAGCATCTACTTATTTCCCCGGTTTGGTTTTCTCAAGAGTTAGAAAGTGTCCTTTCTTTTTTGATGTGTGTTTAACTCCAGTTTGGTTCAGCTGAGGTGGTCCAGTTTGTTTTAGAGGAAGCAAACGATGGAGAGAAGAAATGGCAAAAGCTGAGTAACTCGCATTAGAGTTTTAGCAGGAAAAACTGTGCTGTCAAGGCCTGGTTCACAAAGCAACCCATATTCCCATAACTGGTCTGAGGCCATGTCCTTTATGCTATTGTTCACAGCCCCACTCTAATTATGGAAGGAAATTGGACAGTGTTTGCAGCTTGCACACACACACACACACACACACACACACACACACACACACATGCAAACCCCTAAGGTCAGAAAAGAGAAGTGTAAATTGGATCTCCAGACACTGATATTGGCCCATCTGTTTTGACAAAGAACATCCAGCAATTCTGGCCCTATGTTAGAATGATGACTGGTGAACAGTGTGTCCCTGTATCACCTCAGTTAAAGTGTATAGCAGTATAGAAAAAGCCATGTGGCTTTAATGAGGTGTCTGGAAAGTTCCAGATTGGGATTGGGAATATGCAAAGCCCCCCAGCATTGAGCTGTGGAGCAGTGGAACTGTGTTCTCTGGAATGATGGTTGGTGCTTTATCCAATACTTTTGGGGTGTGTTGGGCAGTTGGAGATGAGGTGGGGTTGCCTTACTAATGCTCTTGTCGTAGAATGCAGTCAAATCCCTACAACAATGCTCCTCCAAAGTCTAGAAGAAAGCCTTCTTCCCTGGACAGCAGAGACAGTTGCTCTTTAATTTAACTGATTTTGGAATGAACAATGAAAGAGCAGGTGTCCCAATAGTTTTGTCCATATAGAATACATCTCTTTTATTAAAAATCTTCTTTATGGAACCTAAAGTGGTTCTTCTACAGCATCACACCTTCATTTTTGAGTGCTCTGGATGTGACAGTATATATGAGCAACTTGTTTTCCTGTCTCTACTATGTCAGCGCTGTTCTCTGCTTCTTGTCCAGTGTCAAATCTGTGGTGTTTTTTATTTTCAAGCTTGTCGCTGTCATGCTGATTTTTGCAAGTCCAGCAAATAGTTGTCATTATGAAATTTCTGCTTAAGCAGAATTTAGAGGTCAGCTGAATGTGCTGGGATATTTTAAGCCTGTCATTTCGTGAATGAGATAGTTAGTCTGGGCCAGCTGGCAGCCAACACAGAGAAGGTCAGAGGTGCCTGTATAGAGTTCCCCTATTCATCTTCTTTAATATACGCGTAATCACTAGCAGCAGGAGACCGCAAAGATTTATGCTGCCGTACTTCCCATGCCAGATGATTTTTTTATGTGCAGTGGGACATGATTAGCGCTATAATGTGACATTGTGGTCTTTGTAGTCTATCAGTCATCGTAGTTCTGTTTAATTTTAAACTTGTACTTACTGAGACAAGGAGATGAAAACCTACTGATCACTTTGCCTTCTCTTGGATACAGTGGCATGCAAATGTGTGTAATCGCTGGGTCAAAATTGATGTAACTGTAAATAGCTACACTGTATGGACAAAAGTACTGGGACATCTGCTCATTTATTGTTTCTTTTGAAATCCCAGGAAGTTGCTATGGTCTCTCAGGTGATTGCCAGTGTGTTTCCATGGGGTTGCTATGATACTCTATATGGTGGGGTTACTAGTGTACACTGTATGGACAAATGTTTTTGAAATCAAGGTTGTTAAAAAATAGTTTCTTCTTTTTAAGTTGGAGTAACTGTTTTTACTGTCTCAGGGAAGAAGCAGCAAGAGCATTAGTGAGGTCAGGATGTTGGATGATCGCCATCCCACCTCATTCCCAACTCCCCAACTTATCCCAAACATTGGATGGAGCACCAACCATCATTCCAGAGAACACAGTTCCACTGCTCCACAGCTCAATACTGGGGGGCTTTAACCCCCTCCAGCCCACGCCTGCTTTAGGCACAATGCCAATACTGTTGTCCACTGTTGTTCATGTGAGAATCCTATTTTATTGGAAGAACCAGGACTAGATAAGCTGTATGTGTGCAGATGGTTTCTTTGTTGTCCCAGGAGGTTACTGTGCTACTTCATGTAGTAGGTTGGGTGATACTAGTGTACTTGTGTCATCAGAACATAAGAAGGATGCATATACACACACATTTGCTCCCCATTCAGTCCTATGCACTGCAAAAACTTTAAATTGCTTGCCTTAATAGGATTTTTAAGTCAGTTGAACAAAAAATATTGAATTGCACTGTAAACTATATTAAATGATTTGCCTATATAACCTCACTATAAAACCTGTGTTGGCAAAATATACAAATTGTGGTTGAACCGTAGTTGAGGCCAGGCCAACTACTTTGCACATGCTCATCGTGACTCCTTAGTGGAACAGGGTCTACGGAGCAATTCTGTAGTGTGGGGGGGGGGGGGGGGTTCGTCCACCTGCTGTTGGATTTAATAATTTCTCTAAAAACTGAGTCAGCTGTGCTTCAGTTCCAGTAATATACAGCAGGTTTGGGCGTGCAATACAACCTATTAGAGTAAAACTCACACCCGTCCTATTGGCTCCTGGCACCAGCTATTTGCATATTGGGCGTGTCACCCCACCTCCCACTCGCCATCAGCGTATAGCCAATCCCTGCAGTTTAAATTCTCTTGGGTATACATGTAAATCTTAAATAATGGTTGACTGCCTGGTCTAAGTGTTGTAGGCAATAGGAGCAAGTTGCTTTTTCTGTGCTGTTCATGCTTGCTTTATTGCTGTACTGTCAGTTTTTGGCAGATATTAGGTAATATTCATCAGTTAAGGAATGAAAGAATAAGACATGCTTTTAAATGCCCAGTCATTAACTTAATATAACACTAAATACTTTGTTGGACTAAATTCTTGTGTTGTCAGCCAAATATACAAAATACATTTCATAGAACTAAAAACAAATTTTTATAGTTCATATGTAAGAAATATTATTTGGAATTCTTAGTATTTCAAACTTAGTATTTTGGTTGGCCTCAAAACTCAAAAATCTAGAGCATAAAGTTGCCTTGAAATGTTGTGTTAGGTAAAAAAATCCAATGCTATGCAAAAACTGTACCTCCAAACTGTACTTTCAGGCAGTTGATAGGTTGTTGCTACATGTTCACTGGAGTGAAATGGTATACCAGCTGGTTGCTATATGGTTGCTAGCACCATCATTCCAGAGAACAGAGCTCCACTGCTCCACAGCTCAATGCTGGGGGTCTTTAACCCGCCTCTAGCACACAGCTGACATTAAGCATGATGCCAATAAGGTTCAGGTTGTTTATCTGCTCCAAAGAGTCTGGATTATTGGCAGTACTTCTCTACAGGGACTAGACAAATTGTGTGTGTGCATTTGCACATCTTTGTCAGCAATGGGTACAAGTTAAAGCAGCTCAATGCATTCATTGGGCATTTGGACCTATAGTGTAAGTGAGTAGGAGATGACCCTGCAGTTCTTAGAAACAGCCCCCTTGGCAATGATCACAGCTTCAACGCTTAATGTAGCAGCTAAGAGTCGCTTCTTGTTTGATGGACTTTTGAAAATCCATCTTTGCAAAGCACTTGTACTTGCAAATCACTGTGGGAGTCATGGACCATCTTGCTGCACTGCTCTTTTAGAGACTTTCCACAGATTTTTGATGATGCTTTGATTGGGGGGACTGTGGGGGCTTGAAGTAGTCCATTGTGGATTTTGAGGTGTGCTGTTGAAGCTGTGACGATGTGATGTTTCCAGAGTTTCCAGAGTTCTTCTCTCTCCTAGTGAAAGGTTCTTCATGGCTGCAACACAAGCCCAAAGCATGATTGACCAACACCCATGCTTAACAGTTGGAGAGGTGTTCTTCTCAGAAGTTCAGATATGAGAAATTGTTTTATGCATGTCAGCACATTAACTACTGCCAAGTAAGTGTTAGGCCTTAGGTGTCTTCAGATCAGTGGTAAGTATGTTCACTACACCCTAAAAAGGAGGTTCTTCAAGGGTTCTTTTTTTGTGAAGGATGTTTTATTCTTCAATGGGTTCTTCGGTAAAAATAGAACCATAACACCTCAATGAACCATGTTACAGTATGTTTAAACTGTTCTTTGATTGATTCAATGGTTGTAAGAGTGTTTGCATAGAGTAGTGTTAGAGTTCAGTGCTGTAACTCAGAACCTTTCATTCCAGCTCACTGCTCTAGTGTTTTCCTGAGCCACACATGGAATGAAGTTCAGCTAAATGCTCTGATTATTTCCAATCAGTGCTTTTACAGAGTCCACTTATTAAATAGCACCATGGACAGAGTCTAGAGGCAAAGAACAAGGCCTTCTGCAACTGTAACACAGTGCTAAGTGGAGTAAATGACCCTTCTGACTAGCTTTTAGTCAGTTATAAGCACCAGTTTTACTTTGTGTGCTGCTTTTTGGGGGTGGAGGGAGTGAAAATATGGATCCGAGCAGCATGCAGGCTCTCTTAAATCACAGCCACTGAAGCACGAGGTGAAATCTTCCAGAAAGTCCAGGAAAAACACTGAAATCTGCTCTACATTTTTCGGCTAATTTATAAATCTCTGTGACCTGTTTGTTTTTCGTCTGCCTCTCTCTACCAGAACAACAAGGAGACGCAAATGTGCCACACATTTTACACAGCTTGGGTCATGATTTGGAGCTCTGGAATCCAATAGAGGGGAAGATGATATGTCCCCTACTGGTCATAAAAATGAAGCCCAAAATAGCAGGTTACGCTAGGAAGCCTCTGCCACATTCAGAGTGCAATTTATAGGCATCGTCCGGACACAGCTCGAGCACGTCCAGGTTTTCCTCAGTAGGTCAGGAGTCTGCTCTCCTTCATGTCTATGTGATTTATCCTTGCTGAAAAGTCACTGAAGACTCTGCATGCCACAATCGCATGACTGGGATTTCTTTCTTGATTTTTTTGTGACATCGTCTGCGGAAAATTAGAGCATTCACATTGTCTTGATTATGACCTCGTAAAGTGGTGAGCAGGGAGAAAAGCATTTGATCATTGTAAGTGTGCAATTAGATTAGCATTCCATTTGAAAAGAAAAAACGGCACCAAATATTTAATCCCCTGCAGGTTTGGAAAAGTCACTAAGCACTGTATTTCATGCTCGCGAATCACGAACATAAACTATTTTCTGAAGGGAGGTTGCTAGGCTGTTGCTAGGGTGGTTATTGTTCTAAGGTGCTAGTTGCTACTGTATCCCAGATGGTTTCTGTGTTGTCCCAGGTGGTTGTTAGAATGTTGCCAAGTGGTTGCTGTGGTACTTCATGTGGTTGGTTGGGTGTCAAACTAGTACTAACTAACATTTGCATCCCATTCATTCCTAGTTACCAGGTTATTGCTATGTGTTCACTACAGTAAAATTGTTTTTGCTAGGTAGTTGTGATGGCATACCAGCTGGTTGCTAGGTGGCGGGTAGTTACTAGGGTTGTTGCAAGGTAGTGTGTTGCTTGGTGAGGTTGTTTAGGTGTTGGTAAGTAGTTGCTATGGCACCCCAGGTGGATGATATAGAGTAGCTGATTGCTATGAAGGTACCAGGTATGTTACTATGGTGTCTCAGGTGGTTACTAGTGTGTTTCCATGGGTTGCTGTTTGCATGGGTTACTAATGTTCACTGTATGGACCAAAGGATTTGAAATCAAGGGTATTTAAAAGAGTTTATCCTGCTTTTGTTGACATTGCCACCTCTACAGTGCAGGGAAAGCTTTCTAATAGATTTTGGACCATTGTTGTGAGGATCTGATTGCATGTTAGGGAGTTCCTTACATTGGATGATCACCACCCCATCTCATCCCCAATTCATCCCAAAAGTTTTAGAGCACAGTTTTGATTTACCTTTTAAATTTTCGTTGTTTTCCCATAGAAATGAATTGGGTGCAAATGTTGGTGAACTCTTTTTATGTTACAATGATACAGATCATTAGACACTAGTAACATCCAACCAACCACAAAGTACCACAGCAACCACTTAGCAACACCATAGCAACCACCCAAGACAACACAGAAACTGAGATCTGGGATATCTAGGATATCTGGGATACCATAGCAACTATCACCTTAGCAAACAGCCTGCATCATTCCAGAGAACACAGTTCTGCTGCCCCACAGCTCAATGCCGGAGGTTGGCTTTACACCCCTCTAGCCCACACCTGGCATTAGATATGATGCCAATAGGTTCATGTTTATCTGCTCTATTATTATTATTATTATTATTATTAATATTATATTCTAATAGAAGTACTTCTTGACAGGGACTAGACAAGCTGTGTTTGTGTGTGGTTCATGTTCATGTTCATGTTCGTGTCAGCAATGGGTAGAGAAATGCATTGATAAGAAGGTTGTCGACAAACATTTTTGGACATAGAGTGTCTCAGTTTCATCATGAAAACCTTTGCAGCCCATTTTATCTGTGAAAAAAATCTGTTGCCATGTGGAAAACATACGTCCGGTCAGAGAACTGTTTATAAGCTCAAATTGCACAGTCATTAATCTGAAGGCCTGACCTTAATAATCAGTAACCTGGAATTGGAACAGTGTTGCTCTCCAAGACTGTGGGACGAGTTACGCAGCAAAAATCTGGCAGAAAAATACAAATAAAAAATAGAAGAAATATTTATAACCAAAAATATAGTTATAACCAGAAATAGTGCAACCATTAAAATGTTCCCCTCTGCACAGTATCGTGTCTCCATCACGCTGAGCAATTCCTGTGGCTTCTACACATTCATCTCTCTGGCTCTCTGAACCCTGAGGGCACCTGAACGCTCACAGACTGGAGATGACTCAGATATAATTACACCTTACACCTCCTGCTTACCAAACTACTGCCCTTTCACCTCAATGCACTAATGCATTTTCAACAGACTGCCTCAATAAACCTCTCTCTCTCTCTGTTTCTCTCTCTCTTTTTTTTTCCTCTCTGTGCTATTTTCAGGCTGTTCATGAAGGATGCCGGTAAACAATGCTCTGGTTGAACTCCAGCGCTCTGAGCCAGGCGAGATGTCTCTTAGGCAGAGGAATTCTAAAGAGACCCAGATTGTGGTGAGCTGGCGAGGGAGATGTTAGATCCATGGGGGGTTGGTTGACATTTTTTTGCCGAGGCACTGGTGTTTTATATTTGCTCATTTCCGCACATTCCTTAGCGTTCCTCAAGCAGGAGGAGCAGGGACAAGGAAGGACTGCAGCTAATAAAACTCTTCCCTCTTGTTGACACATACACCATTCCTGCATAAGTCCACTCTGCCCTGCTCATACTCATGCTCCCTCAGGACTGATGAATCGCAGACAGATGAGGATGAGGGCTACACGAACACCGTCTGTCATTATGAAACCATTTCCCTGCTCCGCTATTGTCTGTCTCAGCAGCTCTTTTACACAAACTCTATTAGAAAGGTCAGCCTGGCCTGAGATCGTATTTATAACCGAGGAGAACAATTGAAAAAGGGCCGAGCTCGACACCCCGTGGGTTTTTCCTTTGAAAGCAGTTCGGGCTGAAGATTTTTTTGAGGCTTGATCTTTGCCTTAACCCACTGCTCCTGAAGGATGGTGACTGGGGGAAGTGAGCTAATGTGTGCTATATCCTACAGCTCTTTAGCAATATGTGACACCACTGGATTTTGATGGTTCACAGCTATCACAGCTTTTTAAATTCAGAGGTCATATATTCTCCTGGAATGAGGTGTGACCTGTCGTTAGCATCCCAAAAATTCTCACACCAGATGTTTGTGAAATGGAGACCCTGGCTAAATCTGGCCCATTACTCCCTTACTACATAGTGCCCTATGCAAGTCGTGACATAATGCTTTCTGCACTTATATGTTGCTCTGAATGTCCAGGAAGGAGCCGTTTGTATATGTGCTGCTCTGATTTGTTATGTTGATTATGTTCATGGCCCGATACTGTGTAGGCATATCATGTCAGTGCTTCCCAATAAGCCCTGGAACCCTGTCAAGTGTGAGGTGGGGCCGCCATTGATAACGTCAATAAGCCTTGGGTGCCCTGGGTGACCTGTCACTGGCTCAGTTGATCACTTTTGGTAGGTACTGACCACTGCATACTTAGATCACACCACAAGAAATGCCTGCCAGTGTGGAGATGCTGTGACCCAGTCGTCTAGCAATCGTAATTTGGCCCTTGTCAAATCCTTGTCAAATTGCTGCCTTTTTTTAGCCCACTCCCTATCAGGTGCCATTATACATGAACTGTGTTACTAAAATTTGCATTCTTTATCCCAGCAATAAGATGGTCAGTCAATAGAGAGGTTACATATTTTACTTTAACTTTAACTTTAACTTATTTGAATAGTAAAATGATGTCATACAGTGTTGTAAAATCTAGGTGTTCATACATGGTATGACAAAATCCAAAGTACTCATCAGAGCTTTATCCTCAAGAGCCAAATGATCCAATTTCAAGGGGCATAAAGGCAGCTACCTGTGACATTGTAATCTGCCCAAAGTAAGTACATTGGACGGTACTTACTTTGGACTGCTGTCGGCCATCTTTAGCTAGTTCTTTTTATGTTGGTGTATTGAATGTTTGTTGTTCAAAAATGCGTTGTATGATGTAATAACAGTGTAATAATATCATTATTACTGTTACTTCATAATAACAATGCATTATTTTGTGTATCATGTGGTTGTGGCATAGTACACTCATTTTGCAGTTTTGCTTGCTTGCCATGACTGGTAATACTGCAGTACTGAATTTTAGTCAACTGATAACTTTCTCTGAGACTTGTAAAGTGATAAGAGACTGGCTGGCATTACGCTGAGTTAAGGAAAATGGAGGGGAGAGGGAGGGCCATCTCCCTATGATTACACCAACACAACAGTATTTAGTAAACGGGATTTGATATAGCTAGGCTATGTAGCTTCCAAACATGTTGAGGTAATGGTAGTGTTTGAGGAAAGATAGCTGCCGCCATGCTGCTGGTAATGATGACGGTTATTATTATTATTATTATTATTATTATTATTATACATTTGATCACTTCTGTTATTTTATCTGATTTCCCCCATTTTCTTCCCAATTTGGACCGCCAATTACCCAATAACCCGTACATAACCCCCACCCCCCCATCACACGCAATGCCCCGGTCACCAGTGAGGGCGGACCAGCACACGCCCCCTCCGACGTCAGGACAGTCAAGTCGCACATTTTTCTAACTGCCAATGAAGCAACATTACCTGGCAAACAACTGGGGAAACTCCACATACTCTGCCAGCACTGCAGTGGTGGGAGAGCGCCATCTACCAAGGCCAATTGTGCTCTTTCAGGGCCTCGGCTGCCAATGGTTAGCAGCATGACCAGGATTCGAACCAGCCTTAGTCCGCTAGACCACTTTTTGTTATGTCCTTGTGCCACTTTTATCTTAATTCTGGCTGTTCTTTTGTTGTCATTCTGTTGTAACGTGTTTACCCTGGTCCGGATATATTGGTAAATTGTGAAGTGGATAGGCTGACTGGACTGTCTGAAATAACGGCTGCTGGTTTCTTTGGACTCTGCAGGCTGGTGTTCTTCATGCCAGGCGCTAATGCTGCAAGTAAGTGCACAATATGAAGTACTCAACCCTCAAAGACATTAAAGCTTCAGGACTAGGCTGCTACTCTGGCCTCCTGTTTAAAGGGTAAGTATGTGATTTGGGACACAGCGCTGGTCTCCTTCAACACTAAGGCCACATTCCAGAGGCTCTGAAGTGGAGCACATTGCTCTTGAGAGGCTCCAGTACCCCTCTGCCCTCTCTTTCTTTCTCTGTCTCTGTCTCTACACAGCTGCATGTAAACTCCAGCCTTTTTTTCTTTACAGTACACGCTGCGGAACTGGCCGATGGCTTCCAGATCAGCATCAGCCCTGCGGAATGTGCACCAGGCCCCCAGCGGAGCCGGCGGGGCCCAGGGAGGCATGATGGGATGCAGGCGCCGCCAGGGAGTGTGAGCGTGTGCGCTTGCAGCTGGTTGCGTAAAACCTGAGACGAGGCTCGCGCGTGCACGTGGCACGCACATTTGCGCACGCATTATTTGTTGTCGTGCGAATAATCGCTTTCGAGGGTCACTGAGAGGGAAAATTCTGCAGAGTGTCCAAGCCCAACGTGTTCTAGATTAGAAGCAAGTGCACATGAACTCCTAGTTGAAATAATAGTACGAAGAAAAAAAAGTGGTGATTGATGCACTGGATCCTGTGCGCTTGCGCAGGAACGGTGTGTGCTCTTTAGCATTCTGCTGTTTGGTAATGAGCAGGCCCCTGTTGCACAGTGCACCGTTTACTTTGGACATACATCAGAGGTGCACTTCTTAGGAATGCACAGAATCTTCCATTTACATCACCGCTGACGTCTGTTGCCTTCACAGCGCAGTCAGCCAGAAGGACACAGTTGCATGAAATAGATGTTGCTTTTAAGATTGGCCTAATTGCACGATTGCATGTCAGCCTTACACATGCAATCTGGTAGGGCTCCACACAGCAGAGCTGAAATAGGCACTGAACTGATACTGTTTGTTCACATTCGTTCAAAGTACGCTATGTCTGTTATGTCCAGCGTTGGACAACTTTCAGTTGTAGTAAGACTTGTTTTGACCTGAAAAGGCACCTAGGACTTCATGATATAGGCCAATACCAACCAATGTCACATTCATGCATAGTAGCCTACCTAAGATACTATAGCTGTGCCCTAATTCAGGGACTGCGACCTTCGAAGGACGCGGTATACGGAGGCACAGCCTTCCAAGGCTGCACAGACAGTGAAGGCCGACCTGAAGCGAGATGCTCTGCTCCACGACGGACCTAGCAACCTTAACAGCTGCAGTTCTCAGGACATGCTGGCTGGTGAAGGATCTCTCTCTACCCCTCATGAAAAAAAAGGAAGGGTGTCTCAGCAGCATACAAAAGAGCCTTCAAAATCGCACCAATGTGATGCAACCATTATTGGAATGCAATTGGAATGCCCCTAAATTGGGATACTGCCCATGTATGGCTGTTCTCTCTCTTAAAGACAGCTGTACAGTGGTGTAGGGCAGTGGTGGCTCAGCGGTAAGAGCTCCGGGCTATTGATGACAGCGTTGTGGGTCTGATACCTGGGCTCAGCAAGCTGCCACTGTTGGGCCCTTGAGCAAGGCCCTGAGCACTGGTGTGCTCACTGCCCCTAGTTCACTAGTGTGTGTGTGTATTCACTACCACAGATGGGTCAAATGCTGAGGACACATTTCGCTGTACATAGTACAGTGACAAATATGTGCAGCTCTGTGCGAGAATTGGTATTTTTTGCTTCAGGCCTCCCTCTACTGTTCATTCCCATTTACACCTCTGTCCTTGAATACAAATCATGCCTTGAGTTGCACTTGTACACTTGCATTTGTTGACAAGCTGAGATACAGAAGCAGCATCTGGAGTGAAAGAAGTATGTGGACTGAGTTGTGGCGTTCCAGCATAAATTCCACAGCAAAACTGTGAAAAACATTAGTGTCTAATTACACATAGTAATTTACACCTGTCGTTCAGAAATTATTGAAGAATCAGTACTATGTACCAGTACCAGTACCACCTATTACAGTACCATGCTGAAATAGAATGACCCATTTTTTTACTAATGTGTGTAAAGGTAGACTGCACAGCTAGGTGCTTGCTTTTATACACTTGTGGCAAGGAGATGGAATGAAACACCTGATTCAATTCAACGATTAAAAGGTGTGTCCCAATACTTTTGTCCACATAGTATATGTTAAGGCATTGTGGTGTTAAATTGCAGCATGCTTTAAAGGTGCAATCAAATGTTCTCAATAACAGATGCAGCAAAAATGTCTCAGCCCTGGAGTTCACCCTCAGCCCTTTTGCACGAGTGTGGCCTATTGTACCTTCACACCCCTCTGGCCTTTGAGTTACCTTTAACCACACAATGAGTGCACCGGCCATATTTAGAGCACAGCCAAACAGATTATGCCTTAATCTACATCTAAGAACGATGTAGAGAAACTTAATAAGGCCTGTTTGGCATGCCATTGGAAATTTGTTTGTGATGAGGAAATGGAAAATGATTTGATCCCTGAGCTTTATTAATAAAACCACATGCGTTCGTACATTTGTGCTTCAGCACAACTCAAATTTGTGTCTAAATGTTACATCACCTCAGGGCATCTTAGGCAACAGCATTGATGCGCAGGCCAAAGTCAATTACTAGGACCCAGTATACAGTCTCATGCTCATTCTTGTCATTCCAGGCCGGCGCATGAGATAAACTGCAGCTCTCCGATCAATCTAAACATCAAATTCAATTTCCGCGTGTTATCTTGATGACTGAGAAATTAACCTCGCAGTCTGTATTTGCTCCCCAAGGGCCCCGGTCTAAATTTGTGTGTTGATTATATTTAGATTAGAGGCATTTTTAGTCTCTGATCGACAGCAAGAGTTTATGGAAACTATGAGTGTGCGAGAGGAACCCAGTCATCGTGTCCTTGGAGTACAATGTCGTGGTGTGAGATGGCCAACCATTAACAGCTCCAAGTCTCGCTTGATCAGTAACACATTTGTTCATGCTTACACACTAAACCCGACGTGATCGTCCTCTCTGGTTCTACACTGTAATGGTGTCAGCAATAGGAGCTGTAAATCAGGCATTCTCTCCAGCTATTCCCGGGAGAGCAATTGGAAGTGATGAAGTGAAAAAAACATAAATTCCAGGATTTCCAAAAGAATTCCAAGAATAACAGCTGTTCGTAAGTGCACGTGCCTCTTACAGTTCGTCATATACGGCACTGACTAATGTTTTAATGCTTGGCTGCATATGAAACTCCTCACTTGTGCAAACCCAAGGGAATTCCAAAAGCCTTTTCCTTTCTCTGAGTGGATGAAGGTGGAATCCTTGCATTATTATTTTTTTCCTAAATGCATCCGTTGCGGCCCAGTTCTGAAGCGTAAAACTGCAGAACTAAAGTTCTACAAGTCTTAATAATATAATGCTCCTATAATATTAATGCTTATCCCATGAGTCACCGTTCAGTGATGCTCCGATTTTTGACTAGTGGAGACACCTAATGGCAGCAATGCATTCTTCTACTTGACAGCAAGCTTAAGCTCCTGGAGAGTTACTGCCCTGCAGAGTTTACAGATACACTATATGGCCAAATGTTTTTGGACACCTCTTCTAAGTTGCATCCGTTGCTGCATGCACAGGTTGGCTAGTCCCTGTAGAGATGTACTGCCAATACAATAGGACTCTCTGGAGCAAATTAAACATGAAATAAAACTTATTGGCTAGAGGAGTGTAGTGCTTCACAGCATTGAGCGGGGGAGCAGTGGAACTGTGTTCTCTGGAATGATGGTGCTCCAGCCAGTACTTTTGGGATAAGATGGGGAGATGGGGATGAGGTGAGGTGAGGTGGTCATTATCGAACATTCTGACCCCACTAACGCTCTAATGCTGCAGAATGCAATCAAATACTCACAGCAATGCTCCAAAATCTAGCAGAAAGCCTTTGTCCCTGGACAGTAGAGACAGTCACTCCAACAAAGACAGGATGAGAAGATAAAAGGAATGAGCAGGTGTCATTTCTACTATACACTTTAAAGAATTGATGTGATGACTTGATTGCATTTAGCAACAAGAGTGTTAGTAAGGTCAGGATGTTGGTTGATAAGCACTCCACCTCATCCCCAACTCATCCAAAAGTACTGGATGGAGCACCACCCATCATTCCTGAGAACACAGTACCTCCACTGCTCCACAGCTCAGTGCTGGGGGGCTTTATACCATTCTTGCCCACGCCTGGCATTAGGAGGCATGGTGTCAATAGGTTCATGTTTATCTGCTCCAGAGAGCCCTATTCTTTTGACAGTTCTTCTCTACAGGGACTAAACAAGCTGTGTGTGTGCATTTGCACATGTGTGTCAGAAATAGGTGCAACTTAATGTAGCTCAATGCATTCATTAGAAAAGGTGTCCACAAACATTTGGACATATAGTGTATGTAAGGCAAACTTTGCACTAGCGGTTTGATCCCTGATGATGCTACAGCAACTTGCAGTTCCGGCCTCGCTCTCTGGGTGGGTAGGATGGCCCTCCTTCTCCCCCGCAGTCACTCAGCGCTACACTGTAGGCGGCTGTTAGTGTTCTCCACCAGTGTTGTTCAGTTATCCAGTGAGGTTGCATTAGTGTGAGTCAAGCAGAGCATCATTTGAGTCAAGCAGAGTTGGCTCGGATCCCAAGTAGACACCAGGAACTAGGCCTGAAGCGCAGTTCCCCAAAAAACTGGCTGGGAAGAACCACCTGCTTGCTGATCAGGGCACATGGTGCAGGTTGTGCTCTCGCAGTTGTTGCTGATTGGAGATCACTCTCTGCCTCCCTCTGGTGGCATAGCGAAGCTGTTACGGTCACCCCACTTAATATGTTTTAAAAAATGATACACAATTACCTTGTAGAAAATACACTAAACACACACGTGATCAAGGACGTACTTACAGAGCAGTAGAAGTTATTACTACATTATAAACAGAGAGCAGTTTTATTCTGGCTTTAAAATGAATGCATTCTTTATTAAATATGATTAGGATGTGTTGTATTAACTTACAGCAATCCCAAAATTACAAAAGTGATACATGACATGCCATTTTAACAGCCCTACTTTCAGCCCTCATTTACAGATTAGTTGTATTACCAATTAACTAAGCAGGTTAGTAAAGCTCTCTATCTCTGTCTATCACTGCTACACATTTTAGGTAAGAACAAGGTTTTAATGACCCAGGTTTCATGATTCATACTTTTAGAAGAAAACAAACATGTCTTTATTTCAGACAATAGACGATGTGCATATTTAGGGTTGTTGGGCATCTGTAGAAATAAAAACTTCAGAAGTATGGCTACTAAAAACAGTTGCTTCTTTGGCCCAGCTCCCAGGCTGAAGTATGTTCTGCATAGGGAGGTGGGGGTATAATAGGACAGAATATATGTAGCATTTTGACAGCTTCAAAATCACTGTGATATACATATGACCTGTAATTGGGAGAATAGTGTCTCTATCATTGCCACTCCGGGCTCAGTACGCCTGAAACTACACTGTGTAAAACTCGGGCAGGACAATGCATGTGAGAACTACGTCATATTTGTGTAAAATCCTGTAATGTTACTCAACTGTGTCAGTACACATCCTTCTTTCACTTCAGCTGTCCTAAAATGTGTCCTTTATTGGTGGTTTAAAGCGCAAATGACACTCCTAAACTGTAGGGGGAGCCCAGGAGAAAGAAATACCATCGCCTAATTCTGCTTTAAGTCTCTTGAATAAAAACCTACATAAAAATAAAGGACGAAATAAAACCAGTCCATTCTGCCGTCCTGACAACCTCACACCCAATTCTCAGTGTCTCTCTCTAATGTCCTTCTGTCTCTTTCCTTTGCAGCAGATCAAATAGACCTCCCTTCTGACATTCAACTGACTTGATTGACTGCTCATCTCAGATCTTCTTACATGCCTGAGCCCCTGAATCTGTTATGTCTGTGGTTTCTTGGCAGGATGGAAATTCTGCAATATCATGATTGTCCTAATGGAGGTAAGATGTGCCGTTCAGCTTGCTAAAGACAAAAGACAACCAACCCATCTGTGCAGTGAACGCATATACGTACACACTAGTGAGCGCTCGCGCACACACACACACACACACAAACATATTAATTTTACTGACTTTTCTGGCTCTGGGCTATGTAAGCTCACCACACAATTTATGTGAAATGACCTGTTCCTTCCTGAATTGGTCTGATCACCTGCTTATTTCTGCGTATGGTTGCTTATGTGACACAAATGGTGGCTGATTTGACCCACTGGCTCGATAAACCCTGTTCTCCCCTACATGTAAATGATGTGTTGTACCTTTGATAACAGGTTCGGGCCTGAATAAGCATAGCCATGAATAAGCATACGTGCATCAATGGATCTGTAGTTTTATTGGATCTTCATAAACAAATATGACCTCAAGGCTGGACATTATGCTGTTAGTTTGATGCAAACAGACACCATATTGTTCATGGCTGAAACATCTTGGAAACATCTGAGAAAATCTGGTTAATGACACCACTCTGATATTGTAACACTAATACTGCAGTCGGGCCTCCACACGGTGTTGTGTTTCTCATTAATCCAGTTGAAAAAAAAAATAGAAAATGTTATTTTACACAAAGTACAAAAAAAATATTTCTACAGTTAACGTTCAAACATCAAACACTCCTTCATACGTTACGTAATACTTTTTTTTTTTTTTTAACAGTATTTTACTGTTTCTGGTGCCCGATTCTACTTTCTACTCTTTTACGAGTTACGAGTTTAATCATTTTATACACTAAATTAAAGACGTCATGAAGGTTAAAGGTTAGATGCTTTATTTAAAATGCTTGAATTGACGTTACTTGGTCAATGAAGAAATTGTTTTGTTTGTCAAAAAAATTTTGACAATTACTTTAAATTTGACATTTCTGTGGAACATCTGTCGTCACTTTGGCAGAAAATACATCTAAATCAACATACTCACATAGAGTGTGACACTTAAAAAAAAAAAATCAAATGTATAAAATCCCTTCAAAGCCGGCACAGAAGTGGCACAATGCCCTGGAATGTTACAGTATGACTGAAATGAGAACAGATAGCTAGAGATTAGACTCTACTATGCAGTCACACGCGCCGTCTAACAGGTCCCTTTGAACGGAATCAGACACAGAGCCCACGCAGGCAGTGTATCCACTTCAGTAGTGGTTATATTTACAGGAATGTTGGATCAGCGTTGAATTGGGGGCCGGGAGAACACTGGTGGAGCCTCACTGGGTCTGAGCAGGCCTGTTTTTCCTCTCCTGCCAGTCTTTCTCTCTCAGACTCAGCTCAGCCTCTGTGAAGGCTGCAGGGCCCCAGTTGGTGATCTTCTGTGGCCCCTTTGAGCCTGACACACACACACACACACACACACACACACACACACACACACACACACACACAATAATCATGCATTAACTTTCATTATGAATAATCAGATGGTAAAAACACACATATCCTCCCTCAGGTAAAGGTGTAAAAGTAATTCTCTCTGAAGAGATTTCCTAATACACCTCTAAAAGGTGGTATTCTCTGGTATCTAAACAATAAGCTGATTTGGAAAGAAAGGAGTAAGACCATGGCTGTAGAATGATTTGCAATGTTACTGTTGTCCATTTAATAAGCATTGCTTAGCTTCTCAACATGTTCACCCAAAAACCCTTGTACACTATATGGACTACATCAAAAGTATCAAAGAATAAAAAAAAAAAGAGTTTATCCTGCTTTTACTGCCTCTACTGTCCAGTGAAGTGTTTCTGCTAGATTTTGGAGCATTCCAAAATATATTATATATATATTATATTTACAGGATAAATTCAGTGACAGGAGCGTTAGTGAGGCCGTTGGATGATCACAACCCCACCTCATCGCCAACTCATCCCAGAAGTATTGGATGGAGCACCATCATTCCACTGCTCCACAGCTCAGCACTTTGGGGCTTTATAGCCCTCTAGCCCACACTTGGCATTAGGAATGGTGCCAACAGGCTCATGTTTATCTGCTCCAGAAAGTCATATTTTGTTGGCAGTGCTTCTCCATGGGGACTGTGTGTGTGTGTGTGTGTGTGTGTGTGTGTGTGTGTGTGTGTGTGCGCACATCTTGGACATCAGTGTCAGCGATGGGTGCAACTTAAGTAGCTGAATGCATTCATTAGAAGGGCTGTCCACAAACATTTGGACATATAAAAGTATGTATATTTTCACTTTTTGATATAATGTGCATCTGGAAATTGTGTCAGAACTTTACTGTAAATAAACCAATAGAAATTATTTGAAATTACTCATTAATAATATTTTCCTCCATTGAAAATAAACAGGGCTTTTTCCTTTTTCTGTAAAGTTGCCATTTTGAAGATACAATACATTAGCATTGTCTGCACTCTTACAAATAATGTTTCTTCCACTGGTTCTTTAAGTGATGCCATAGAAAGACCATCTTCAATGTCATAAAGAACCATCTTTGTAAAAGAGAAGAGCGAGTGAAGAACCTTTGAACTGGTAAAGAACCTTTACGATAAGTAAAAGGGTTTTAAAAGGTTCTTCACGCTCTATTACAAACATGGTTATTTATGTAACCAAAAGTGGTTCTTCTATGGTACCGCTCAAAGAACCATTCGAAGCTCCTCTATTTAAGTTTCTTTTCTGCCAAAAAGTGTGGGGAGAGGAAAAGCCAGAGAGAATAAGATAAGAGTTATGTAATCATAAGTTTTTACCAGGCTGTATGAGACGTATGAGTCCCTCATGATGGGCCACCTTATCCTTCCAGCTCTTTGTGTTATTGGCAGCATCTTCTAGTTTCTTCATTACTTCCTGTCCAGGAAGATCAACAAAGAGTTAAAGCTCACAAGCAGCCATAGAGACAGACATTTCAACCAGCACTGCTGATGCACTGCTATTTCAGGCCACTAGAGAGTGCTCTAGACCAAAAATTCAGTTCACTCTTTTGTCTAGATTCAAGAGTTTGTCATATGCACAGCAGAAACAAGCAACTGTACAATGTACAACACTGTACAATTAAATGCTTACTTTGAATATATATATAAACACACACAATAAGGTACACTAAAGTAAAGTAAAGTAAAAAGTAAAAGAAAAGAAAATTGAAAATCAAATAAATTGCCCATTGAGGATCATGCAGATGTCTGTCAGAAATCTATTGGGAACTTAAGTACTGTTACTTACATTCTGCTATCAATAGTTAAGCTGGAAAATGAATGTTTGGAATGAACATGTACTGAACTTGTCCCATTCATATAGTTAAGCTAGTGCTTTGCAGGGCTACTTCAGAACCAGGCTTAAAGCAGCATTATGCAAGAGCTGGCATTTATTGCTCCTGAGCTCCCCCTACAGTCACGAAGTGTAGTTTGTGCCTTTGCGTCTTAATTACTCAAGGACATGCTTTACACATGCATTTCTGGACAAGCTGAAAGATACAGAACCATCACTAAAAGTGATGAAAATACATGTGGACTGATGCAGTAGAGTAATATTGCAGGATTTTACACAAATATGATTCGGGTTATGCAGTTCATATGACCAAACCTTTCTGGGGTGCTGAGCCAAGACAAGTGGAGCATCACAATAGTTTTAAAGCTGCTTTAAGGTGAAAATGCTACATAATGTTGCTTTAATAATCACTGTTTTATAGTATGACAAATCAAGCTGTGCTACTGATGTTGCTTTACGCTCTTAAGTTGCTCCTCTAAAAATAGGCTGTCATGCTGAAACTACTAAAACACTCTACTAACCTGCTTAACGGGAAGGAAGAAGCTAGAAACATGACATCACTGTGTGTGAGCAAGTTCCACTATAGGTTATATTAGTTCCCAGGCTGACTCAGATACATTTCAGATCCTTATCAGCCCAATGGCTTTATAGATTGATATTCCATCTCTAGTAATAATGCACAGCACATGTGCTTGCCCATGTATGGATGCACAATATGCGAGGTACCTCATACTGCTCTAGCGCCCCCTGCCTCTCGATCTCCAGATGTTGCAGCTGCTGCATGGCGGCCTGCAGGGCATCCTCTTTGGCCAGTCGCTCTCGCTCCAGCTCCTCCTTCTCGGCCTGCGTCTGTGATATGGCCTGCTGCTGCCGCAAGTGGATCTGCTCCAGCTCTGCACGCTTTGCTGCCTCTTCCTCCAGTAGCCTGCACCACACAACACACAGAAGGCTGAACACACTCTTCAGCACTTTAGCAAGAGCATAAGGGTGTAGGAATGAGTGGAATGAGTGGATACAAGTAATAAATCTCTGTCAGCAATAATCCACAGCTGTGTACTACCCTGGTCAGGGTTGCGGTAGGTCCGAAGCCTACCTGGAATCATTGGGCATTTGAGTAGTTCTTGCTGTGGTGCCACAGAAGAACCACTTTTGCTTCCATACAGAACCTTTTTGTAATGGAGCTGTGAGTGAACCTCCAATTGATAAAATAACCTTTACGTTGACTTTTTTAGACCTTTAAGATGTTATTTGCACATATTATCCAAATGTTTGTGGACACCCCTTCAAATGAATGTGCCTATTGCTGACACAGATGTGCATATGCACACACACAACCTGTCTAGTGCCTTTAATAAAATACTGCCAGGCATGGGCTAGAGAGGTATGAAGCCTCTCAGCATTCATCTGTGCAGCAGTGGAACTGTGTTCTCTGGAATGATGGATGGTGCTCCATCCAATACTTTTTGAGATGAGTTGGGGAGTTGGGGATGATGATGCTGTGATGCGGTGGTGATCATCATCTAACATCCTGGCCTCACTAACACTCTTGTGGCTAAATCAAACTCTCACAGCAATGCTCCAAAATGTAGTAGAAAGTGTTTCCTTGAGACAGTTACTCCCACAAATGCAGGATAAACTCTTTTTAATACCCTTGATTTCAGAAGAAACAATGAATGAGAGGGTGTCCAAATACTTTTATCCATATAGTGTACATTTCTTTTAGAAAAATGGTTCTTCTGTGGCATCATTTAAAGAACCCGTTGTAGCACCTTTATTTTGAAGAGTGTAGTGTACATAAAGGTGTTTGCAAATAACAGTTTTGGTTGATGCTATTTATTTAATTATCACTTTTCAGCAAATGTATTTCAATTCCTAATAAAAAATTCCTAACCAGCTTATCTAGTTCCAATGAGTCAATTAAGACCTAAAAAGTCAGAGCTAATAACTGGAAGGGCTTGAAGCTTTTGCATAAGTCACAATTATTTTTTTTCTGTAATTTAAATTAATCAACTAAGATGTACTATGTATTCCCACAATAACTGGCATCAGCAAAAATGTGCAGAGGTTATGTTTTTCATTATATTAAAAGTGACCAACATATGTATTTAGCCAACTGTATATCATCACTATTAAACAAAATTACATTACTTAGGTTTTTTTGTACATTTTTTTGGCCTTATATGAAAACCTCAGTTATTCTTCCCATTGGCTTACAATTTCATGACAAACAGACCAGCACAAAACCAGATTTTCGTTTCTCCTGTAAAGTTACTATTAAGGATATCCACTGTTTTGTCCCGAAAAAGACCAAATCACTTAATCGCACAGAAACAGAGCACTACTTAGGGAGAAAGAGCCCACAGCGAGTGTTTAAAATGCTGAGCTGGTAACAGGTCAGCACAAAAGCAGGAAGAAAGCATGCCTGGGAAGGGTCAGACAGGGAACAGGAACCACACGCTACAGCCGGCAATCACAGAAGTTCACATCCTCTGACGCTCCACCGTCTCTGTCACTTCTCCCTCCATCGTAAATGATGATTTGTGGTCTGCCCAGTGCTCCCTATTCTAATGACATCCTATCCTAATGTGCTTGTTTGCCTTACTGACAAAAGGTGTGGACGTTATGATCATTCACCTCACCCCCAACTCCACAACTCATCCCAAAAGTACTGGATGAAGTACCACCAACACAGTTCTGCCCAATACACCCCTTTAGCCCATGCCTGGCATTAGACATGGTATTGAAAGGTTCTTGTTTATCTGCTCCAGAGTCCCATTCTGTGGGCAGTACTTTTCTAGGCAAGCCGTGTTTCTCATTTGTACATTCACGTCAGCAATGGGTGCAACCTAAAGTAGCAAAATGCATTTACATTAAAAGGGGTGTCCACAAATATCTCTTTTGGGATTAGCTGGAGGGACATTTAGTACCTGACTTCTCTAATGCTTCTGTGTCTGAGATCGTTAAAAACCTCACACTATCGATCCAACAGCTAATGTAAAGCTTTTCAAGAAGATTAGAGGCGGCTACTGCAGCAAATTAATAGTTGACAGGGATAAACTCAGCAGGTGTCTACTAACTTTTGGACAAATTCTCAAATTCTCTAGAGAATGATGTAACATCTGAAAATGTGAATGTTTGAATGTAGATATTTACTCATTTACTACCCATTTGTGTATGACCATGTGTGAATGTGTGTGTGTGTGTGTGGGTGTGTGTACCTGGCCTGCAGTTTGCGCACAGTTTCTTCATCCTGCCTGGCCTCCCTCTCTTCCTCTAGCGCCTCCTCCAGGCGATGGTACATATCCTCCAACTCCCGCACACGCTGAAGATACTGCTCCAGCTCACTGGACTTCTGCGCTACCTGCTCCTCCATCTGAAGCCGCACCTAAGACACAAACACACACACACATTAATATTACCTCAGCTTATCAGGCAAACACATTTGATGACTGAGGTTTAGTCTGTCAAGAAACAGACTATTGGTTAACATACCTGACAACAGAGATAAGACACATTGTCCTAGAAATAGCTTACTGGGCTTTTACAGAGAAAACAGAGTTTTCATAACAGCTTCCCTTAATACTCTCTTACCGCTAGCATCCATTTCACCTGTGTGTGTAACATGCAGTGGAGTCTGCAGGTCAGTGGAAAGTGAATGTCACAGTTTTAGTTGTTGTTTGTAGTTTAGTTGTAGGGTTTAAAATGAAACAATGACTAAAGTGAAAGTACAGAACTGAATCAAAAGGTTTAGTCTAAGGGTACACAGTCTCCCCCAATCTAGAGAAGCACAAGTAACTGGCTGATCTCGCTGTATTTGTTCACTTACAAGTGAGCTGGCAAAAGGACTATATAGGGCATCACAAGGATAAAAACCAAAACAAACCAATCAGATACCGCCTGTAAATGTTTGCTTCAATTAGGATGATCAGTTATCGTTCTCAAGTCATGTTGCAAATATAACTCGGCCCTGCAGATTTCTCCTGTACAACATCTGGAGAATTCGACCCTTCCTCTCTAGAGAGGCCACCTATGTGCTCGTTCAGTCTCTCGCCACTTCAAGACTTGACTACTGCAACTCTCTTCTGCCATGGGGCTCCATCAGGCCCCTGCAACTTATTCAGAATGTAGTGGCAAGGGTCGTCTTTAACATTTCTAAGTTCAGCCATGTCACTCCTTTGCTGCGTTCTCTTCACTGACTTCCTGTAGCTGCCCGCATCAGATTCAAAACCCTGACGCTGGCCTACAAAGCCAAGAACGGACCAGCCCCTCCGTACTTGATGGCAATGGTCAAAAGCCAGTCTGCATCAAGAGCCCTTCGAGCTTCAAGTACAGCACGGCTTGACCCACCATCCCTTAAAATCCACTGGTGTCCAGGCTTTTTTCTGTCCTGGCACCGAAGTGGTAGAACGAGCTTACCCTGGGTGTCTGAACGGCTCACTGAGTCGCTCACTGTCTTCAAATTATATAGTATTATGGTCTCCTTATTGACTTGTGTTTAATAGTACTTAGAGGTATTTTTTAATTTTTGGTCTATTGAAACTAGCTGAGGTTTTTCTTGAGTAAATAATGAAGCACTTTTGCTTCCAGTTGCTCTGGATAAGAGCGTCTGCTATATGCCACAAATGTAAATGTAGATTACTGTAGAACACTTGGATGCTTCGACCATGGAATGAAGCCAAAGCTGTCCGCCATGTTGCCAAATTTGCAACCAGAGTCTGTGCAGTGGAGACCAGAGTAGACCCCCCCCCCTCTTCTCCCAGACTGAGCATGTCTCAGACTGCCTTCACTGAGCTAACAGCACAGAAGCAGATTTTTCCTCTGGATTTGACCAGTAAGAGTAAAAGTGCAGTTGATGTTAGTTCCACTACAACGCAGCTACTCCATGTAATGAACTGAAAGGGTGCTATGCAGGTCCTGCAGATGGTCTCTTCTAGCCAAAAGCTGTCAATCACTTCATTCCTAAGTATAAACCCGCCCTCAGGGGGATCAGCAGAATAAGGTTTTGAGGCTTGCTTGACTTTTGAGAGTTGTTGTGCTGTCAATGTGTTTCTGCCACTTGTGGGCAACAGCAGTTTCATAAGACCACAGAAGACAACAGAAAAGATGACAGAGGAACTCCTTCAATCATGATGAAATGTCTGTTAATATGGATCAATAAACATCACCCTGGATGTAGTCATAAATGTGTCATGGGGCAGCGTTGCTGCTGATGAAAATAGTTTTTATTTAATACTATATAGTGGAACTTCTTAATTAGTGGGAAACACTAGCAAACTTCTGAGGCACTAATCATCCATCATTGGTACCCGACCTTCTGATACTAGTGTTAAGCCTTCCTAGAAGAGTAGAGACTAACAACCTTTTAGTGGTGTGTCTGCCAATGTCAGCCAACTACCTCAAACCTCAGTGGACAGCTCTTCACCTTGCACCAGAATGATGACTCAAAAACATCACTAAAGCTTTTTCTGAGGCAAAGTGTTCCTGACTGTTCAACTACATGGCCTGAGCACCAGTGAAGATGTATTCCAATACTTCAGTACTGGAGCCAAAAATCTATCAAAACAAGCAGAAGTAAACAAGTGTTGCATTACAGCCTGGCAGAGCTTCGCCAGAGAAGATCCTCAGAACCTGATGATGTCAAGAGGACTTCGGTTCCTGTTACTTAGGTTCACCTAAAATAGGTAACTATGTAGGGCCTGAATTAATGCATTCTGAAATTCTGTGCCATTCCATTTCCAAGTCAATTGACTGAAGCACTGAGACAAAACAACTAAACAGCTGTGCCACTGTCCCATTATTTATGGACTACATAGTGTATATATGTGTGCGTGTTTCTGTGTGAATGTGGTTGCATTTCAGCATATTATCAGATCCACGTATCTGTGGGAGCTTCCACATTCAGAGAATAACAGCAGAAAACAGAAGTTACACCAAAAAGAACTTCCTAAAAAAGCACAAATACGGATCAACGGATGAAAGAGTCATCAAACTCCCCATTGGTGCACGACTCGTAATGAGGATGTGATGTCACTCAAAGAGCTGGCTTCTGACCATCATTTCAAGACTTCAAAATTTGGGAATTTCCACTTACCATGAAGCAAAACTAGACACAGTCTTTAGCCAAACGGTGTGAAGCAAGCAGCCTGTGTTATGATTTCATACAACAGATTTTCCTAATTACATCTTGGTAGATACATAATACATTTATATATAATTTTTATTTTTTATTATTATTATTATTATTATTATACTATATTGTCATGCTTGACATCCTGTGACCACACTAAAATCACCGTAATGCATGACCTCTTATGGCTTATTCTTTTAACCCTTTGCACATCCCAAACAACCAATTACAGATGAGAAAGAGATGACGGACACACAAATCCACCAGTTAGATACAGGGAGAGGCAGAGACGAGTATCTTGACCTGTCTTCATTGCCTCAAAACTTCGGATGTGAGTTAGGTATAATCTGGAAATGAGATGTAATCGAAAAGGACTGGCTCTACAGATTGAGGAAATGTATGAACCGTATTTCGGGGCTATATTATCACAAAGATATTAATAGAAACATCAGATTTGACACGCCGTCATACACCCCAGTGGATTAATATACCTCAATTCCACTCATTTCCTACAGTATTAGAATAATATGTTTGTACCATTTTTTCCTTCTCCATTTCGGTTCTGTAGAGATCCTCCAGCTCGTTCTGGGTCTGCAGGCGCCTGCGCTCCTCCTCAGCTGCGTTAGCTGCCGCCTCCTCCAGTTTCTGGGTAGTGACGAAGAAAAAATGACAGCCATGCTTAATGACAACTTACAGTTCACAATAAATAAACAAGTTTATAATGTACTAGTTACTAGTTACTATTATTGACCATCACAAGATTGTTGGTTCGCTACCCAGGTCTGTTAACTGCCACTGTTAGGCCCTTGAACAAGACCCTTATACTTCTCTGCTCCCAGGGTGCTGTAGCATGGCTGACCCTGCACTTTGACCCTAGCTTTCTAAACTGGGATATGCAAAGGCATTAATTTCGGTGACTTGTGGCTCAGTGCTTAGAGCACTGGGTTATTAATCACAGGGTTGTTGGTTTGTTATCCAGGTCTGTAAAGCTACTACTGTTGGGCCCTTGAGCAAGTCCATACACTGCATCAGTGTATAAGTACAATGACAATAAAGACACTTTCTCTTCTTTATATTGCTTATTGATCACAGGGTTGTGGGTTCAACAGTGAAGTCTGTTAAGCCGTTACCGTCAGGCCCTTAACCAAGTATACCTTTCTGCTGCAGGGGTGCTGCGGCATGACTGACCCTATGCTTTGACCCCAGCACTGCAGCACTACAGCACAGCACTGCCCTCCACACTACAGACTGGGGTTCGATTCCCCACCCCATACCAGTAAGAGTGTTTCACCAAATGCCACAAATGATAAGTTGCTGCAGCTCTACACCGACTACAACACTTTTTGTAACTTCAATAAAAAGACATGTGCTAAACCGTTTATGCACCAACACCCACAAAACACTACTTTGGTAGTAAGTGCATAAAAATGCTCTAGGCATTTAAGCATGTCTTCTTTTTAAGTAGGCTTCAAGGCAACATTGCATCGTTAACAGTGCTGGCAATTAAAGAAGGCAACAGTCCAGTCTGCTCCTCAGAGATGATCATAAGATCTTTACTGAGCACATAGCACAGCAGTGATGGTCATTAGCAGCGAGCAAGGAGAAAGCAGGGCACTAATAAAGCAGCATGCAACAGAGAACATGGCCAACAATAAACCTCAACGCTGCGGGACTCCTTAAAAAACCCAATACACATAAACCTGAAAGAGGCAGATCATGTATACACACACACACACACACACTCCTTCCTGCCATACTGACTTTGCCATTTGTGGGTGAAAAGACGACAAACACCACACTGGCAAAGCTGCAAAAAAAACTCCACATCAACTCCATGGTGTTCAGAATAGTCATGTAATGAAGTATAAGTACTTTAAATCTGTTTTATGAGTAACAGTCTTGTTCATTTAATTAACTTTATGTAATTTTATATAATATAATTTTATATAAATGTATAATATAACTTTTATAATAAAGTTATATTAGATTTTTATATAACTGTATATTCTCAGCGTTCTTTACGTTCAGAAGAATCTTCAGTCCTGTTCACCATTCTGGACACATGTAACATTTCTTTTTTTTATTATATATAATAATGATCTCTATCTCTATCTGAAGCATGTTACTACAGGTTTTTGTTTTTACATGTTCTTTATGCATTCTACATGTAAGATATTTTAGAAAATTTTCATTATAAGTGATTTCACATTTTTTAACGATAAAGTTTAAAGTTTGCCTCACCTAAAAAAGTAACAGTGAAAATGAAAGAATACACAGATATTGTTGAGACAAGGCGAAGTGTCAGGGAGTGTAAATGACTAACACTTCTAACTAAGCACATGCTCTCCCACTTACTAAAACAGCACCACAGAAAACATAAACTACATAGGTCATGTCAGCATGGCTACAAGAGGAACTGATCGCTAATCTTTACTGATGATAGTGATTTAGTTTATATGCAACTGTAATCACTTCCCTGCCTCTTATTCATTAGTGTTCAGGTGTGATTTGAAATGAGAGCACCATTGGCAGCCTTGCAGGGCAGTGTGAAATGTCTCAGGTGGTAGAGCTGACAGACAGGGCAGGTATTGTGTTTCAGAGTGAGCTCCGCAGGACTGGAACGAGTGAGGCTCAGGCTAGCCATCTCCTGGTGCACTTATTGTCCTGCTCTGTGTAAGGGCTAAGTGGGGTAGGCAGTGACTCATCAATGGCATATTGTTTTCCATTCACACTTCATCTCACCCTCACGGGGGTCAGACAAAGAGAACTTGTTGGCATAGTAAGTCCAATGATTGTCACCATTTCACACTTTCTGCACAGTAGCACAGTGGTGCTCTACAGCATTGTGAAATACTGTATAATGCATGTGTTGATTGCCTTATACAAGCCAAGTGTGTTTCAGAATTATCAAAAGTTTGTTTATTACGGTCAGTTGTCATAAGGTGACCTCGCTGAGTCAGCCCAAAAACTACAACCAACTCTAAGGTCAGCAATCCTGAAGGATACTTATTGTGGATGCATTTTGTCAGCAATAGTCAGGGCAATTGTCAGCATTAACCCTTAGTAATCAAGAGTTTTCATGTGAATATAAATGTGAATACATGTTTTACTACATAGTGAGATGCACAACTAATAAAAAAAGAATATTTTCAATGGTGTACTTTTGTAAGTCAACCTGGACACAGCCTTCTGCTAAATACTATAAATGTAAATGCTAATAATAAAATAGATAGATATGGATAAATGGATGCATGGGTGGACAAACCGACAGAAGGATAGATAGCTGGCTGGAAGGATGGATAGGTGACTAGATAGATACATAGATTGCTGGATGGATGGACAAACAGATGGATTTAGGGATGGACAGACAGACAGATAGACAGATGGACAGCCAAATAAATATGTAGATTGTAGGCAGGCAGACAGATGAAAAGCTATGGAGCTAGCTAGACAGACAGATAGACAGATAGCTAGAAAGCTAGACATCCAGATAGATGGATAGATGAACAGATAGACAGCCAAATAGATAGGTAGATAGGTAGACAGACAGACAGACAGATAGGGCTGAATGGATGGATGTACGGACAGACAGATAAATGGGTAGATTGGATTGATCGATGTATAGACAGACAAACAAACAGACAGGTAGATAGAAAACTAGACAGAGAGACAAACAGACGGATAGATAGATGGATAGACTGACAGCCAAATAGATATAGACATACAGACAGACATACATACAGAGATAGACAGACAGACAGACAGACAGACAGATAGAAAGACTTGTTTCAGTGAGCTATGAGAAATATTCTATTTAAAATCGCATTATACTTTTATTATTGTGGGTGATAACTGCAACTTTTAAGGGCTATACATTCGTCTACAGAGTCGGCTAGTTGGAAACTACTCACAATACTCAAATCCACAATTTAGAACCATTTAGCTGCTTTAAACCCTTCAAAGGTCAGAGGTCTCAGATCAAAGGTCTCTAAGGCCCCAGACAGGATTGGGCTACATAAGCCACTAGTTGATTATACTCTAGTATCTGAAAGGAAAATGTAATCAGGATAACGAGAGCTGACTGGAAACACGGGTTAAGTAGGGTTAAGAGAGCAAGCGAAACACCCATCCCCCAGTCACCCCACCCTCATCACACACACACACTAAATCTTTATATTCCAACCCCCACCCTGACGGGGGTGAAACCACACAGTGGGCCTAATCTGATTTAAACTCTAATGAATAGCTAATTAACAGAATTTCTACTGAAGGGTTTCTTCTGAGATTGGGATTAATGAATGAGCAGAAAAGCTGCCAGAAGAACTGAAGGTTTCAGTCAAATTTGCATCCATGAATAACAAACAGTGTGATAGAGAACCATCGAGAGTTCCTGTGGAAATACACATTCATGATGGATAAATGTGGTTAAAGTCTTTGTTCCTGTTTTAGTTACTGGTTTCGACCTTGTCTCTGAGGTAGAGTACGTGTTGGTAATTGTACAGGTCATCTAGTACATGTCGCATCTTTGTGACATTGAGACAATTCTGAGTATCATTCGAGTCCAAATCAGTAGTCTCTAGAGCTTAGGCTTTGAGCAGTTAAACATTACCCTGGTTTGCAGCAGAAGCTGAAGACCTCAAGAGCTAAAATACCAACACTCATAATGACAGAAGCCTTCACAAATGGGACAAATGCCAAGGTGCAATATAGTAGTAGGGAAAACACCACACTGTGCTTAACAAACAAAAGTGATGACCCCTGGTGTAGGGGGGGGCAGAGTGCGGTGAACATTTCCTGTAATTAGAGAAGCTTACAGACCTTCCTCATGGCCTCCAGCTCTCTCTGCTTGTTCTCATTGGCCGTCTGCAGCTCTCTCATTCTGAGTTCCAGCTGCTCCTGCTCAGCCTGCTGTTTCTGCCGCAGCTCGCGCCGCTTCTGCCGCGCCTCGCGGTGCGGAGCCGGCCGCCCCACCTTCAGCAGAGAGATACATGTCTGAATAGCTGAGAGAGAGAGAGAGAGAGAGAGAGAGAGAGAGAGAGAGAGAGAGAGAGAGAGAGAGAGAGAGAGAAATTGAGGAAGAGGGAAAGAGAGACAGGCAAATTTTACACAGTAGAACAATTTACTTAACTTGGTCAAAAGTATTGGGACACCTGATCATTCCTTGTTTTTTTCCTGAAATGAAGGGTAATAAAAAAAGAGTTTATTCTGCTTTTGTTGGAGAAAGGTTTTGCTACTGTCCAGGGAAGGCTTTCTTCTGGAGCATTACTGTGAGGATTTGATTGCATTCAGCGACAAGAGCAAGTTAGTGAGGTCAGGATGTTGGATGATCCCCACCGCAGCTCATTCCAAACTCCCCAACTAATCCTAAATGTATTGGATGAAGCACAGATATCAAGATCATACAGTTCTCCACTGCTCCACAGCTCAATGCTGGGGAGCTTTATACCCCTCTAGCCCACTCCTGACATTAGGCATGGTGCCAATATGTTCACATTCATCTGCTCCATAGAGTCCTATTCTATTCACAATATTTCTCTACAGGGACTAGACAAGCTGTGTGTGTCAGTAATGGGTGCAACCTAAACTAGCTGAATGCATTCATTACAAGGGGTGTCCACAAACATTTGGACACCCCTTCAAATTTGTCTGTTCTTTCACTTTTAGTAACTGTTAGTAACTCTTCCTGTGCCGCCATGGCAAAGTTGTCCTACTTCACTAGATTTCAGTGCAATTATATCAGTACTGGATTAAAAGGAAATCCTGTATGTCTTCAAGTGAGTCATGGGGCTCTTTCCTACCTTGAATCCATTCCTGCTTCTTCTTTTTATCCGAGGCGCTGATCTCAAAGCTTTTGTCTGAGCACTTAACAAAGAAAAGGCATTTCTTGCCCTCCTTATCTGGTAGTGACTGCAGAGAGAGGAGGATTCGTCAGCACACGGTCATGCAGGAAAAGGAAAGCTATTGACTGAATAACAGAAATTTTTTCATACAGGAATATCTCAACATGCTGTATGACCTCACTCCACCCACTCGTCTGCTGGCCTGAAGTACTGCTGTTTCACTTTTTTGGACAGTCCCTTTATCCTAACCCTGCCCTATGCCTGTTAAAACCTAGACACCTAGTTATAAATGCAGTAAATTAATGAAACGCAGTCTCAATGCGTGGAGACTCTTACAGTAGGTTTAGTTTAGGGCCAAACTGTAGATTTGGAGTCTGAACTGTAACTAGCTAATGTAGCTACAACATACTGGTCATGCAAAACCTTTTTCAATAACACAGACCTATTATATTAGCCTCATCTCTCCACTGAAAAACTAAAGAAAACGTCAGAGATGGTTTGAATTAGAGGTGGGTGATATGAACAAAATAAATTGTGATTGTAAATGGAATAAAAACATTATATTTTATAGCAGTTTCTAAACTATGGAAATCTGCAAGTGTTTATTTGCTGAGTAAAAAGATAAATGACTGATACTATAAATGACTGATTTCAGAAAAGAATGCCTTGCCTCAACGCAGCAGTTCCCATCCAGCATGATATCCCCCTTTTTCTCTGCCAGGTCTTCGCTGACATAGTATGAGATGGAACTGGGCCGGAGCAGAAACCACCGTTCAGTCCAGTTCTTCCGTCTGTGGCCCTTTTTCATCATATAACCCTGGAAATACAGTAGATGTATAAATAGAGTACAAAGCTAATGAAGAGTCCCTTTTTGAAAGTGCCAGTCTTTAATGTCTGGTAAAGGGCAAGGTATTCATTTTAAGTGCACTGACTGATTTCCTGTTACTTAGTATTCTCTATCTGTGGTTGCACATCTGGCCTTGGCAATAGTCTCCTCCCCCTCTCCTTTCTCTCTGCATACTGATTCAAACCCAAAGCAGAAAACACCACTGTTATCAGTGAGCTCCATTGATGCCACCTGCATTTCTCAAAACATAGATTTATTCTCACAGATGGCTCAGTTGCATAGCAAGCAGCGGGCAATCTACACAGAGGTCACTACATGGCCAATGCAGGGCAGCGCAAATTAACAGGACTATACTTCACACTTCAGTCCCATTTTATACATTTTTGTAAATCTTTTTACAGAACTTACTTAGGAACTATCTAGGTGCATCCAACAATGAAGGCAGCACTGTGCTCCTTTTACATGATGGAAAACAAAAAGGGCAATTGCACTGGTTTGTTCCCAAGTAATTTCGAGTGGTTTGGTGTGAAATGTGTCATCTGTATTGTTTACACAGGTGGTAATAGGAACCATGTATCTGTTTAACACCCAATGTGTCGTAAAATACAATATCTAAAGACTACATCTAAACAATATCTAAAAAGTGCTTTTTCTATCCCCACCACTGTGATCGCTTTCCTCAATATAAAGGAAGAGGCGTTTCTCTACAAGCCACCAAATTCTAACTACAGCATTCAACATGATGAACGCATACTGCATACTAACCAAGACACTATTCTGATCAGAAGACTACTATATACTCGCTCATTTTGTGCACATGAGGAACTCTGGATCTAATTCAGGTATGCCCAGTAAGTACAATTTTGCAATCACCAGATGAGCTGTTTCCTCTTTCTTTTTTGAGCAGGATTAATGAAGACCCCCAGTGATTTCACAACAACATTGTCCACCGCAGATCGAATCAGACATCAATACAGGACAGACGTTTGGTCTATAACTATAACTATAACTAATTTGACTATCTGTCATCAGAAACTGAACCTTAATTTTCCTAATATTTGTTGGGGCTCTCACCTCCACCTGATTCTCACAAATAATTAGTAATAAGCATCACACTTCAGTCACCTTTCATTGTCACCATGATTACAAAAACCAACAGGAAACCCTTAAAGATCTGTACATACTCAAGAACTATCACAGTGCACCCAACTTCAGTGCAATTCCAATCATGCTTCTTTTCCATAGTGATAATGGTAAACTCTGGGGGCCGATGTGAATGGTGTTGGGGGAAACACAGAACAAAGAAATGCATTATAGTAAGTAATATATAACTATAATAATATATAACTATAATAAGTAACTTTTTATAGATTATCTGTGCCTTGTACATCACTTGCATGTGTGTTTTCTACCTGCTGACAACACAGCACAAGGGAAGCGGCATAAACCCAATAAGCAATCTGTGGAAGCATCTAATCGTGCTATTATTATAGACTAATAATAATTATAATAGGATAATAACCACTAGATAAAAGCTTTGTGCAGAAGAAAAGATAGACCCAACCTTGTCCAGACTAGATTTTCATTCATGTGCAGCTCTATAAGCTTTACATTTCATTCATCAGGAGCATTTCCTGAACTCATTCAACTGATTTAATCACTGTCAACAGCGGAACTTTCTGTGTGTTCAGAGTAAAGGCAGGGTTAGGGAAAGGCCATTTACCTTATTTTTACTGTGGTAAGAAGGATTACTGGGTTGTCCATGGTATTGGTAGTTGGTTGAGGTGTGTATGAGTTTTAGAGGGTAATGTAGAAGTACAGTAATAAGTGGTGCGATGACTCCCTGGTGTCCAGATTGTAATAAGTAAAGTAATCCCATAACAAAACAGTTAAAACTTAAATACGCACCTGCTTCAGCACATCCAAAATAAGCTCCTGGAAGACCTCGTTTATGCCCATTGAGAGTGTCTGACGGTCCATGCCCTTGCTAAAGTGGCCCATGCCCACCAGCTCAATCAGCTCCCACGCAGTCAGACACTGCTGCTTACTGCCCAGCTGCAACTTGTAGTCCTCAAACTTCTCCTCAATCCAGCTGCCACCCATCGCCTCCGTCAGTTTACGTAGGAAGTACTCAATCTAAGGAACAAAGAATGGAGATTGAACACAAGAACAGTATATCCTGCAGAGCAGCATTGTGCAGAGGACATCATTGGCTGCTGGCTTTTCACTTGAGGGGTAAGATGTTCACTTATTCTCTCCAAGTGTGGCTAAGACCAGCCACCACCTACATAGCTTCTTTCTTCAGGCCACACTAAGTGGTATAAAACCCAGGGATTATCATCGCTATAGTAACTAAGCCTGCATATAAAGTAAAGGCATCTTCATTAAACACTTAAATGAGTGGTTGGTGCGTGTTCAGCATTCTATGATTTTTCTTTCTTTAAAAAGGTTGTTAAAATTATTACATGTAATGCTGGGCTATGGAACATCTAGTTGAGTAGGAACCTTGAACTGTGTAACCTTGAACTGAACATCTGAGTATTTTTATATACTCACAAAATGCTTGAAAGCATTAATAAATTACTCTCACATAATGTAGCTATTGGTGATTCTTAGTGGCTGCTAGGTGGTTGCTATGGCATCCCAGGCAGTTGCTATGATGTTGTTATGTGGTTGCTATGTGTTTGCTACGTAGTTGCTATGGTGTTGCTAAGTGGCTGCTAGGTGGTTGCTATGGTATCCCAATTGGTTGCTATGCTGTTGCCAAGTGGTTATTAGGTGGTTGCTATACTGTTGCTAAGCAGTCGCTATGGTGTTGCTAAGCGGTTGCTTTGGTGTTGCTAAGTGGCTGCTAGGTTGTTGCTATGGTATGTCAATTAGCTGATATGCTGTTGCCAAGTGGTTATTAGGTGCTTGCTATACTGTTGCTAAGCAGTTGCTATGGTGTTGCTAAGTGGTTGCTATGGTATCCCAAGGGGTTGCTATGGTGTAGCTAAGTGGTTGCTAAGCGGTTGCTGTGGTACACTGGGTGGTTGCTCTGGTGTTGCTAGGTAATTGCTAAGTGGTTGCTATGATTTCCCAGGTAGTTGCTATGCTGCAGCTAAGTGCTGGCTATGGTATTAAAGTGGTGGCAACCCATATTAAACACACCACATTCAGTCAACGTCTGAAGGTAATTAGTTTGATCAGGTGGGGTGAATTAGGGTCGGGGTCAAAGTTTGCAGGATGGTAACTCTCCAGAAGCAGGACTGAATACCACTGCTATACCTGCTGTATCTACAACAATACAACAACACAGTCACTAGTCTACAGGAACACACCCGTCCTTTACTAAAATATCAGCAGCATATAGGACAACACAGCCACACAGTACAATCTGGGGAGTGTTACATGAAGCTGAGCGGTTCCTTTTTTGCCCCAAGCGCTGGGCAATACAACAGCATGAAGAGCATTTACTTAATAAGCAAGTGACCCATGTGGTTACAACAGTTCACACAACACAGACTATACGCTACAGTTACTGTTTACTACAACAGGACAGTAGAGAGCACACACCAAACTCAATCTCTACACATACCAAATGTGAAATGCGACTGCCTGATTGTTGTAATTACGTGGTTGAGGTGTGAAAAAAAGCAATAAACGTGGACAAATATACTATATGGACAAAAGTATTGGGACACTTACACATTACACCTACAGGATACCTTTTATGACATCCCATTCTAAACCCATTGTCATTAATATGGAGTCTGTCCTTCTTTGCAGCTCTAACAGCAGGTTTTGAACTGCAGTTATTAAGTCAGCAGAGTGTTGGAGACTTTTATGCATGATACAATATGACCAGCCAAACAAAAAAGCTGAGTTAGTGACTATTACAAACCATTACTTGGTAAATGAAAGAAGTTAGGTGTGTCTGTTTGCATTACTGGATGCATCAATAATTTGCAAAATATTTGATGCAACTATCAAGCAGGACTGTAGCAGGGAACTGGACTATGGGAATTCCAGGGAGTTCCTGGGAATTATATGGATTATATAATGGATTCACAGTGAGCAGCAGTGGTGTCTGTCTGACCTCTTCTGCGACGATGATCAAAGGGTATCGGTCCTCCGACAGGAAGTTGAAAATGCACCAGATCTTGAAAGCATCATCATCGGAGATGAGCAGATGGTTTCTGTTGAGGTTTTTTCTGGCGCACAGAGTCCAGCACATCCTGTTAAAGTCCACTCGATCAAAGTTATCCTGGACCTGCAGAAGCATCAAACACAAACAGGTTAATACGCTAATATCTGGTTCTAATGTTTTTTTGTTTTTGTTTGTTTTTGTTTGTTTGTTTTTTTTTGGGGGGGGGGGGGGTATTCATATGTACACACTAAAATGAATCAAATCTCCTGGAATATCTAGTATAAAGAACAGGAAGAGGTGCCCGGAACAAACAGAACTGCTTGCTTTCTTCTAGCACTGAACTGGCGTTCCCAGGGATACCTCTGGAACGCTTCGACCCGAGCCACGGATAATGGGGCCTAACTCACTGGACGCTCTGCTGGGAAACAGCTCAGCATTATCACCAAGCAAATGTGCTCACACATTTAAACAATCCACATGGTCAAATACAGACAGCTAACACACAGTCTTCTTTAGAGGCACATTCATGTTCACTAGACTCCGGCCCGCTCAGTACGGAGTGACCACAGCCGAAGTCCAAGTTAGCAATATAATAAAAATGCTGAAGTGTTTTTTTGTGGGGGATTTTTTTTGAGACCTAATCTGTGTAATTTGAGAAGGTTGTAGCTGAGACTTAAGTTAAAGTTGTTGACATAAGCTTTCTTACATCCCAAACTCTGACCTCAGTGACCCCAATCAATCACTCAGCTAACAATCCTACAAACTGCCTGGTTTTCCATTTGTTCCTTTCCAGCTCCTGACACATACCAGACAAATTAACAACTACATAGACATAAGAACCAGAGGCATCTAAATATGCATTCAGACAGCAGGGTGAAGGAAAGGTTTAACTTTAGGTTTAGCTGAAAGTCAGGGGTGTGAAGAGGTATATGTGCTGGGCTTAACGCTAACACTAGTCTTTTACCATCTCTTATGTCCAGTGACTGTCTCAAAAACAAACCTGAGCTAAACACACATCAGAAGGGCCAGCTTAAGACTAAGGGTAGGCTCAAAAGAGGTGGGAAAGGGGGAGTTTCTTCCACCACAAAGAAAGTCTTGACTAAGAAAGGTCTTGATGCTTGTCTTCCATGCTTCCTGAGAGATGGTGGGTCGAGTCAGAAGGGCTCTCGGTACAGGTCTGGTTTTGACTTTTCTAATCAGGTAGGGAGCAGCTGAATTATTTTTGGCTTTGTTGGCCAGTTTTACATCTGATGTGTGCTGCTACAGGAAGCCAGTAATGGGGGTCTGCTGCAAGGAAGTGGCTAATTACTAATATACCTACAATTTATACATGAGAGTAAATACTAGTGACTAAAGAATCTTTTTTTAGGATTTCTGTATAATTCAGCTATTAACACTATTAACAAATACACTATACGGAAAAAAGTATTGGGACACCTACGCATTACACCTACAGGATACCTTTTGTGACATCCCGTTCCAAACAAGACTTTTTCATGCACTTTTAGCCTTTTCACTTAATGTCAATAATACCACTCTCAGTCGGTGGTGGAATACCTAGAAGGAAAGGAATTTCACAAACTGACTTGCTGCAACAGTGGCATCCTATTACAGCACCACACTGGAATTCAGTGAGCTCCCATTCTTACACTAATGTGTGTAAAGTGCAGACTGCATGACTAGGTGCTTAAATTTATACACCTGTGGCAAATGGGACTAAACGAAACTCATAAAAATGATTGTGTGTCCCTATATTGTGTGTCCCTATAACTTATACTATTTGTCACTGTACAGTGTACAGCGAAACATTTAACCCATCTGTGGTAGTGAACACACACACACTAGTGAACTAGGGGCAGGGAGTACACACACACCCAGAGCGCTGGGCAGCCAACTCCAGCGCCCGGAGAGCAGAGAGGGTAAAGGGCACAAGGGCTCAAGGGCCCAACAGTAGCAGCTTGCCAAGCCCGGGAATCAAACCCACAACCCTGTTATCGATAGCCCGGCGCTCTAACCGCTGAGCCACCACTGCCCCTTAAAGCCCCTGCTTAGCTTCCGAGATCAGACGAGATCGGGCGTGCTCAGGTGGTATGGCTGTAAGCTGTAGCTATAGCTATTCAATACATCGTTTTTTTTAAGGAGGCTAGGCTATGATGGCTATGGCAGAAAAAATGAGTTTCTCTAACAAGAATAGTTGACGATATGATCTTGTGCAGTGTTAATGCTGAGCTAACATTAGTATTCTATTCCATTTACCCTATCTGGGCAACTCAACTGAGGAGTCACACAAGCTTTTTAAGACACATTTTATTGTCACGTTTCTGACAATTAACAAAAATAAAACATGAGAGTTGATATTTTTTCTTACATGAATTTTCCAAGTAGCTTTAAGTAAATGACTGAACAGCCACTTCATGCCAATATACATTCAGACAAAGATATAATTTTAAACATGACCACCCATTGGATGTAAACGGCATTACACACTCTATTCAATGAGGGAAATAAGGTCAAACAGCAAAAGTATTGTATTCCAGCAATTCGATCATGAGAAAAGGTCTACCGTGTGGTTACAATGCCTGTTAAAGGGTAAATGTCATCCTTTTCACATCTCAATGGACGGTAAGAACTCAATAACCCTGTCCATGTACTTTTCTGTGAGTATTTTCAAACGATAACACCTTTACTAATACCACAGTCCATTTGTCAGCAGGCTAATCTTCTCCTAATCCAGCTACACCAAAGTTAATACAGTGAAACATCAGTGCAGTCATTCCTGAATCACAGTCCCGTGCTATTCATATCTCTTGATGTTGTTCGATCAACCTTACAGGTTAAGGGGACAAAATATGTGCAGACAGGCCTTGTGAAATGCTGGCTCAACACAATCCACCAACACACAGTTCCACTGGGCAGGCAGTTTGTTTTGAAGTAGCAGCTTGTTCGTCACACACATACACACACACACACACACCTCCCGTCTTGCTCTGCGCGCAGCAGGGCCACACAATAGTAGCCTTGTGGAGCCACTGCTGCTGCTGAGCACCAGAGAAAACTGGTCATTTGCATTCTGTGGAGGGGAGAGCGAGTGAGATTTATAAACAAGGCCTTATCACCGCCTCTGGCCTCAACGCCACTTACACACACTCTTCCTAACCCCACACAGTTCCGAAAAACAATGACAATCATGGGATGCTATATCACAAATCCCTTTCAGAAACGGTCTGAAATTATAAGATATATTTATAACTTCTAACGTAAGTCAGGTAAGTAATACACTAATGCACCAATACACTTGACAGAACTATGTTATGTGAACTGTATGTAGACGATGTAATCACGGTGGCCAGGAGGTCTGATATGCACTAAATGTTTGACCACACAGTCATAGAGAAATAGGTCTCTCAGTGCGGGCTCTATTTTGGTCCTGCGCTTGTATAGCGGCCCTGCTCTCTTTTGTTCCCCTTCTGACATCATGGCACTTCATTAACAATGCATTCCAGGATTTGAGAGAGAGCTATGAAAGAGGAAGAGCGACTCTATACCACATTTCGAGTTAAAAAATGCAATTTAAAAAACAGACATCCACACTTTCATACCAGGGGACGCCTTATTTATCTCAACTTCAGATGGCTTTAAACTGATCCTTAAAATAGTCTGTGCTTAAACAGTGTTTGTCATGTGATGAACAGGTCATACTCAGTGGTTAGATGTTAGACCGCAAGTGAAGTGCTGTAGCTGATATTTTTCACCACATTGGAGGATTCACTTGGACTACAAAAAGCTGAATAAGAGAATACCAGCAAAGACAGGGTGCAAGTAAAAAAATGAATAAAGCTGCGAAGGGTGGAAGAAAGACGGTGAATGAGTGAGAGGGAGCAAATGAGTGAGTGAGTACAAACAGGCTACACATCTACACAGAAAACTTGGCTGTTGGTCAAGCGGGTGGGCAGGGAAAAGGGAAAGGCGGTTCTCAAAGGGCCGAAAGGGCGTGGGTGGGGGGTTTGGGAGATTGGAGGTTTTGTGAAATACGCACCAGCAGAAACGTACACATTAACGAATATCCAGTAAGTTCATAAACTCAACACTGATGACATGATGACAATGGTTTTTCCCCCCAGACAATACCAACAGACTCAAACCACTGGTGTTGTGAAATATGCCTCTTCCTTAATCTGTTTCCGCTTGCACAAGGACATGACAGCCCAGAGCAGCTTCAGAAAGCCACTCAACAGCACTCTCCATCAACGCTATCAGACCTTTGCCGAGCTGAAGTGTGTCTCGAAGCCATTAGTAGCAAGGGGGAATGATTTACAAAGGCCAGATTTACAAAGCCCTCTTGAATCTAAAGTGAATCAAAATTGGTACAATACAATTCCTTTCCACTTGAGACAAACAGGACAGCATAAAAACTGACACTATCATGCAAAGTCCAACATTTGGAGAGGGAAAAAACGTTCTTTACTTTCAATCAAAGTCAATGTAAAAATATTTAATTCCAAGTAATTTTGGAGCTTTTATATAGGTCTGTTCCTCATGAAATCATGACGAAACGTAAAGAACGACTGCCAGATTCAAATTATGTGCGTAAAAGAAAACTTAAGAATTAAGATACATGGTTTTTGCTGGACATCAATGAAATATACTGTATAAATAGGTCTGCATTTGCATGTGAAACTATTTCTGATGAGTATTTATCATCTTTTATTTATTGGTGTGTTTAAAGGTGTAAGCTTAACCACTTCCAAAGCTCTCCTTAAGGAACACCAGTATTTACAATTCCAGTTTATCTTTAATCAGTTCATCATTAAACTGCTGGTGGGACTAAACAAATCCATACAGTGTCTGGAGTTCACAGAGAAGATCAGCAACCAAACCTGTGTTGTTCTAACTCTGTTCTTTTAATCAGCATCTCAATTACTTTATTGTACTTCTTCAACTGAATGTATTATAATTCTGATTATTTGTAGTCAATGTTACCTAGCTAAAATAAACAGCTTTCCTTGGCTGCCTCAAAGGTTTGCAGTCTGTGCACTCCATTCCAAAACCTTTCCTGCTTTCTGTGATGACGAACAAATGGGCTGAACAAAGGCTAAGGCTGGCCCGACTCTAAACACCCTTTCACTTTTTCAGAGTTGGGCCTTTGGAAGTGAAACTGAACAAGGCTGCCACTCTGAATGAAGGAGGGGTTTGAGACAGGGCCTTTGTATACAGGGTTAGGGTAAAGGCTTCCCAAAAACAACAAGAACAACAGGGCTTAAGAAGCTCACCTTGTCCAGGATGAATCTGTTCAGGTAGGGCATGTATCCCTGAGTGGAGACCGGACCTTCGTCATCATCTTTGAAGTGCTCCTCCAGAGCCACTGGATCGTGAGGGATCTTCATCACAGTACAGAGGTTATGGGAAAGCACCTAAAATGAAGAGTTCACACCATGACATACGTTATAAGATATTTAATACTGAACATGACTGATCAGTGTGTTTTCACAGTCACTTGTTTTGCATGATTTTGGCTGATCAATGATCTACATTGTGGCAAAGCTTAAATATGAACGAATATGAATGCTTTATCTCTCCAGGACACTGATCCTTGTAGATATAGTATCTGGGTCGGTAGATATCTAAATGCTGATGCTAAAATATAGGATTTTAGCATCAGCCCACAATGTCCACATGCATCCCTACTCACAATGCCTTTCCGTCTCTTGGACAGCTGCCATTGTGGAAATATTAGGATATAAGCTACTGTGCATTTGATTAGCATTGGGTTGCCAACATTATAAAAATCAATAATCACATACATTCACAATGTCTGAGCAAGACCCTGTAACTTCCATCTATTACACATTTCGTTACAATACGGATAAAGAAACACTGAAAACAAGTTGACAGAGTTTCCACCCTACTCATTTTTAATAGATGGGCCCTCAGCCTATGTCTCCTCAAAGTAACACTAGCTTAAAAACACCACAGCTCCCTTCATTGTCAATCAGGTCTTGAAGAAGTCCAACAGTAGAAAATGCGACTGTACTTTGCAGCAGCAAGTTCATTAATAGGTTGAAGGTTGCTGTTGCTGAGAAAGACATCCAGTGTAGAAAACCACACCAGAGCTATTTAAAGGAGGATTCGACATTACGCCTCATCACAACAACGAGAGGCAAACCACACACGATTACAGAAACAGATCTACAGAAAACTCAGTCAATGCAACTACTTTGTGATTAAATACACCAAACCTCTAAAACAACACTTCCTAAAGAGCAGAGATGAGTGGACAGCACACTTTCTGACCTGCATGGATTTATACTTCTGTAAACATTTAGTCACTGTCATTTAATTGTGTTCATTCAAATTGAGTTGAGTGTAATTGGGTTGAGTTAGGCTGGGCTCCTGGACGGATTTGCTGTTACTCACACCTCTCCATTTAGAGCATTAGCATTTTTAAGAGTTAAAAAAAAAAGAGAGAAGAACAGCAAACATTTCCTATGCTGATCAACGCTAAAGATACCAACAGATGTTCCACTGCTTTTCTGTAAGGACCTCTTAGTAACACTTACTAAGTAAAAGAAGAAAAGCTGTGTTTAACAGGGGAAATGTACTCTGGCTGGAGACAATGGTTAAATCCTTTTAGTGCTATAGGGAACCTTTTTTAAGGTTATTTACATTGGCTAAACTTATGCAAGATGTTTTCCATCATAGAGAACAAACGGGCAAGTAAGCAAATCCTGGCTTTAATAAAAGTACCCTTATATATAAAAAGAAAACAAGTAGAGCAAAAACGGTAGAAATATAAAACAGCATTATTGGAATATTTTTTTACTCATTTTTTTTTTGGAAATATACATTTATTTTATTTTACATTTTTAGTCAAATTCTTTTTTTTATGGTACTTTTATTATGCTGACAATTTCACAGGGATAAACATCAGTTTAGGCTACTCTACTCTTTCTTGTCAATACTTAATATACTTAATATAACATATACTCTTTAAAAACATAACTTTAAACTGCTGTATAATAAAAAAAAAAAACTAAAACAACAACAAAAAACCACACACACACACACACACACACTTGTTAATCCCACCTCGCCTGAGAAGTGAGTTTTCACACGTTTTACAGCGCGTGAACGCAGCGTCGCGATTTCCTTCACTCGGGGCTGAGAGAACTCCGCTCTACTCGGGAGTCGGAGTCCTTTCTAACACACACAGGAAAACAACATGACGTTTAGCTCAAATTTGAGTACCTTAAGCTGAGATTTCGACACTTTCCCACTTTTGTCCACGTCCAGGGCTGTGAAGGCATGCCATATTGACTTCAGAAGCTCATCCCTTAGTCCCATTTCGAGCGGCAGCAGCTCCGGACTGTTGAGTGTGGTGGCGCGTGCGCTCAGGCTGAAGGCTCCTCTCAGAGGGACGGAGAGGCTGCAGTCACATGACTGAGCACTGAAGGGACTGGACTCAGCATTCACCAGCCCAGCACACTTGTTACCATTGTGCCTAACGGTTTGCCATACACATAACACCCTTATGTCCCCAGCTTTAAACATAATTGAGTAGTCAACATTACATCAGTCAATATTCAATAAATCAATATTAATAAACAATCAATTAGGTAACAAGCTAATCAATCAATATTAAATACATTGATATGAACAAGTCTTTAGGTTCATGCTCAAAAGCAACCCATTGCTGAAAAAAAAAAAAAAAAAAAAGGGTGGAAGGGTGTTTGGAATTGGGCCAGACGTTGTTTGGCCTTTAGGAGGACCCTGTTGCTGAAACAGTACAGTGAAAGTGTGGAACACATTTCAGATTGGGTACTTCCAAAAACCACCACACAGCACCATCATGTAACTGGATTTTATTAAAAGAACATATTTACAAGAACAAAGACAACATTCTAGGTTGTTGTTTTTTTTTTTTTTACAGGAAAGTTGAGGGAGAACAGTACCCTATGAATGATGCTGCAGTGACAAAACAGACTATAGTCATTACCTGTTAACTGAGGACAGCGATTGTTCCATTAATGCTACAAACAAAGATGGAGAATGAAGTGGAAGATGCTTTTATGGCACGCGTTTTCACATCCAGTTAATATAGAACATTTTGACACCAATTTAGCTTAATTAGCTGAGTGTTTCAAATTGAGCCCAATCCCATATTCACATGATCGATACTACACCTTTCCACCCCCTGTGGTTTACTCGAAGATAGCGTGTCAATAATCATATGCCATTTCTGTAAAGGACACTAGATCACCTCCTAAAGAATGCCTTTGGGGTGACTGATTGGATAGCAAATACAATTAAATCAATCAATGATTCCAGGTGAAAACAGACCCTTGTAAAAAGTATAGGATCAATTTTTCTTCCAACCACAACTGGAAATAGACAAACATGAATAGCAGCAAAAATTTCTGGCAAGTTCCCCATTGCCTTCAAAGTGCTCAATTTAATGGCAATCTACACACAGGGTCCAAGCTTTCTTTGTTCAACACCAGGCATTTTTTCACAGGCAGTAAGGTGCACAAGTCTTAGGTCTGGAACATTCACAAATCAGGGCATTAGAGGGGGTTCACAGCAGTTCACAAATATGCCCCCTCCATGTCTAAGAAACTCTGCACACTTGAGTTAGAAGTGCAGGGTAACTGTGTAGACCCTGTGGAACTTGTAGCAGAGATAAAAGAAAAGAATGAATGAATGAGACCATGTAAAGGAAGTTTCCTACCTTAAGAAATAACTACACTGAAACGGATGCAAAACTGGAATTGTAACTTGAGCATGCAAAAGAGTCTTTGCTCAGTTCAAACTGATGCATTTTTTTCTCGGTTTTTGTGAAGTGTTTAAAAAAAAAAAAAAAAAAGACAGTATAAGCACAGTTTTAGAACAACTGCCCGACCAGTAATGGATAATTCTGCCTCCATGTGAAATCTGTGATACAGCACCACTGCTTCCCCAGTGGGGACTTTCTTCTTTCATTTGAAGTTCAGTTTAGTAAATGGTGAGACTGAGCGAGCGGTTCATCTTTTTCCCAATGAGCCGAGAGCTTCTTGAGCTAGACTGGACTGTGGAACGAGTCAGAACTCTGTCTGTGGACAGAACCCTCTCCTCTGCTGCAGCTTTGGCAAGTTGCGCTTTTTTCAGCTCCCTAGGACAAAACAAAAGAGATTATATATTAGAAAAGATATACAGAGAACTGCAATAACAACCACACTCCATAATTCTCTAACCCCAGGTCCAGCTGTAAGACCACGTCCTGTTCACTTTAGTGTGTTACTAGTCTCAAACCACTTAAAACTGAGAAAGGCGTTATTATATGAGCTGATCAGCTGGTTTACATACACAAAATGTCCAGTTCTAGGGTGTCTGGTTAAACTGAGCCTGAAAGAAACCAAATGTGACTAGTTTAAGTGTTCTCTCTAGTTTCTCAGGCTCAGGAGGCGAAACACAGGCACATTAGACCTTGTTGGCTTACATAATGAAGAAAGAAAAAAAAAAAAAAAAAAAAAAAAAAAAAAAAAAAAAACTGTTCACAAGGAAACAGCAACAAATCACTTAATACACGAAAATAATAATAAAAGTACTAATGTCCTGTTATTCAGACTTCTTTAGGTTCTAAATTACCAAATTAAATTTTTATAGTACTTTGCATCAAGCCACATACTTTTGGAGTAGGGCGTTTTTAAATCTCTCAGCGTTGAGTTCCACACGCAACTGATCGGCACTCATCCTGGAAGCAGTCAGCAGAACAGGGTGTCTGATGAGGTCAGAGGTCGATGGCCTCCGTGTCGGGTCAGGATGGATCATAAGCTAGGAGAAGGAACATTTAATTTAGTGAAAATTCCAAAGAAAATAAATAAATTTACACACCAAAAAAAAATTATTACATATGCATTACATTATAAACTAGACACGCATCTAGTTTACCTTCAGCAAGCTTAAAAAGTCCTGAGACAGCACTTGAGGGATATGGGGCAGAATTCCCTGTCGGATTTGGTGCCACTTTTCCCCATTGCTAGGAAGGGGCTCGGCTCCAGAGGCACTGACAACAGTCAGAGCCAGAGCAAAAATGTCAGCCCTTGTCAGGTTAGTGTAGTCCTGCAATAGAAAAGAAAAAAGTTATAATACAGGATAAGGCATGTGTTGTTAACTTTAGAGGACCCAAAATAACCTGCTCATGCCAATTTACCTCCTGAAGAACTTCATTAGCCAGATATCTGCTGTCACCCTCCTCAACCTGGGGATTGGTTACTCTGGTCACATGGCCAAGGTCACCTATGGAAGAAGAGATCGTCAATTTCCTTACAAAGCTGATTATTTAACAGAACTGTTTATCCTAAAGTTTGCACTCTGTGTTCTTACCTATTTTGTAAATCACACTAGTGTTTGGCCCATCTTCTTCATCTTCAAACTCCTCAACACTGACAGCAGGTTTCCGTGAAATGAATATGTTGCCTAAAACAAATGCAGAAAACACTTAATATCTATATACCTATACATTGTTTATAGTTTAATTAGCTTAATCATTATTCCAGATTGAAGTACTCCTTAGGAGAAACATACTTGGCTTAATGTCCATGTGCACAAGTGCCATGGAGTGGATGTACTTGAGCCCGCGAGAGACTTGCAGCAGCAGATCTTTCAGCTCCAGTTCAGACAGAAAGTGCAGGTGTCTATAGTTCTCAGTGATTACGTCTGATAGGGTGCCACCGTTGCAGTACTCATTCTGGATCAGCATGTGGTCATCCTCTGCCCATGCAGAGTAATACCTCACCACATGAGGGTGCTGTCCTAAAACAGCATGTGCGTAGACTTCTCGAAGTGCATTCTGCCTGTTTTGGTACAATTCAAATGTTAAAACAATGCAAGATATACAGAACTGTTAAATTAAGCTCCTAATGTGTAATCAGTATGTATTGCCCCACCCCCCATTAAATCTAAATATATATCTCAAAACACACAACTGGTAATGAATGATCACTTACTCATCCACAGATCCTGCCAATGGCTTCTTGGAACGCTTGATAGCGTAGATGCAGCCATCTAGTCTTTTCACACATTTGAAGACGGCACCAAACTGTCCTGAACCAATTTTCTCCAACTCGTGGAACTCTGACGCATATCTAGACATCATGTTACTCTCCATCATTGTAAGTCTCTGTAGAGAAAGCATTTTATAACATCAGAATAAAGACTACATAGTTTCATTAAGGGACATTCTACACTCATAGAGACACTCATATTTACAGTAGTATATTACCACCGAATAGCTACCCATTCTCCGGCTTATTGCTCAACACTGAACTGCACATGCATGTTTGCACATTTAATACTTATACATCATACCATATGCTCTCCTTCCACTGCACATTAAAACTTCCACTTCCACATATAGTTCCATTCATTTTATTAATATATTTATATTGCCTTGTATTCTCTCTTGTTTTTAAATTTGAAAAGACTGTCTGAAAAAGTGTTTCACTGCTAACTGTACGTTGTATGATATGTAAACTTAAAAAAAGAAAAGAAAAAGAATTCTAGTCAAGTCTCAAAATAAGTGTAATAATAATAATAACAACAACAACAACAACAACAAATCTGCTGTCAAATGAAAACCATGCATTTCCATTTTTGCCCATTTTTATTTTTCGAATGGTTTGAACCCTTTAGCTGCTTCTGCACACTGTGTACAGAATTTTGGATGAATGGACCAATAAAAATACTCACTTTTTAAAATATGTTTTTTATTGGACACATTTATAATAGAAATAATAAATAAAATAAAAGCTGATGATAAACGTTTACCTTTGATGGTGGAATAACGTCATCTTCAATTTCAGCATCACTAGCCTCCATGTCCTCTCCACAGGAGCTATGCAGAAGAAATTTCAAAGAGGGGTGTTATATTTCACATCAAACGCTGGGGGGCAGCACAGGGGTCAGGGTAAGCACGTGGCCTGCTGTAGGAGCAAACACGAGGGTTTGGTTCCTTGCCAACTTGCTGTAGTGTGAGTAGCTTCGGTAATAAACGGATTTAACGAACATCAGAACAACCTGTGCGTTATATGATCCCGAAAACTGAACCAGGCTGGAGAGGAGAGGAGAGGGGAGAGGAGGGGGGTGTCCACACTTCAATCACAAAGAACCATCAGACAAAATACTAGTCAGTCCTATTTTTCAAGAACTTACTCATTCCAGTGTGAGCGTTTCCTGTTGTTCCTTTGTTGCGTTGATGACTGGACGACGATTGAGTCAGGGGTGAAGGGGTTAATGTTGACCAAAGGCGTTTGGTTTCGCCTTCCGTCGAGACTGGCCTTGCCTTTGGAATCCACATTCTTGAAGAGCGCGACTCGTCTGCTCGTAGAAGCGGAGGTCCTCGCTCTCGACAGCAAACTCTGAAATGCATGAGGAAAGAGCTGAATTACGTGGGGATTTTTTTTTTTCTATCCTTTATTTTAAGCATTAAGTTTATTCCTTAGGCACAGGAGCAGCCCTCCGACGCTGAGTCTCTGCTGGATCAATGGGATGATTCATTAGAGCTCCAACACATTACGCAAGTGCACAGTTAATATAGTGTGAGTAAGTCAGTAAGTGGGTCACCAGACTGTAAAAACACACCTGAAGCTGAAACACACACACAAACACACACACCAGCACTTTACTAGCTTGGCCGTTAGAAGATAGGGAACAACTATTACAATGATCACCTTTCCTCTAATGAACAAAACTCCCATCACATGACTTTCATACATGTAGCTACCGTTTTCCAATAAACAACGTAAATCCTAGCTACTGAATACCTGGCAGTGTTTTTTCTTTTTCTAATTTTTTAACAATCCACCACAAACACGGTCACCAACCTTGGGAGTGTGAGGCGTATCGAAAAGCCGGAGCTTTCTGAAGGTTTTATGGGGCGGTGTATCAGGACAGTCCGGAATGGGGGAGCTTGATGCCTCCAGGTCATCGTGAATGTACGTCCTCTCCGGAGAGCTGTCGTAAGCTCGGGGGCTTTTTCTAGGAGATGGGGAGTTCTTCGTGCAGAAGCTCGGTTTGAGATGAGACGGAGAACCAAAGCCTTCCTCGTCCCAGGACTCAGCGTCGTCGTCCTCCTCCTCCTCCTCCTCCCTTGTCCGGCTCAGGGGGCTGCTGTTCAGCTCCTCTTGTCTCTTATCAGCGTTGCTTCGGCGCAGAACCGGGGAGTCCAGCTCTGTGAACCCAGACTCGGCTCCGGTGCTGTTGTTGGCCTCCTCTATGCTGTCCTCCTCGCCGTCGCTGTTAGAAAACAGCTTTTGGCGAATGGGCCGCAGGTTTGGGGAGAAGTCGGCGTTGCGCCGACAGCCGAAACTCATTTTTTTTTGGTAAATAAAAGCGATAAAACGCGAAAAGATGCTTAGAGTTAAAAATCAGGCACCAAAAGGCGAGCAGAACATGTCGAGAAAGCGATAGATAATTAGCTAGCTAGCTATTTACGTCCACGGGCTAATGAGTAAATATGAGCCCCGCCGCTGAGGAGGCTTCGGCGAGTCTGCGAGCTCCTGGCTGTTAGCGGGTTAGCCGCTCGGCTAGCCACTTAAAAAGTTCCTGTAGTCTTGTCGCGTAAACAAAAACACGACCCCCGTTGATGGTAGCTAGCTAACTGAAACTACAGGCTCTTGACACCTCCAATATACACACCTCGGTTAAAAACAAGCCCTTACCGAGCGCTGCGCTCCTCTCTTTTTATCACAAAGCAGCAAAGTGGGCAAAGTCAGGAGAAAAAATGGCTTCTTCTTCTCCGCTGCGTCTCCGCTGCGTCTCCGCGGTCCCAACTAAAGTCAAGTCAGTCCGCCAACGATAAAAGCAACCGCATATCCGTTAAAGACTGCCCGGAGTACAACGACAAAACCATCAAAACAAACCCGAGACTCGTTAAAGTATTAGAAATTACGCGGATTAAGATAATTTTGTTTACAAAAGTCGTTTGAATGGGGCGCCACTCCTCCCACCTACTACTAGCGTGTTCGGAGCCTTCCCGCGACCGTTGGTCAAATGACTCCGACTCGACCAATCAGAGCAGAGCTCCTGGTTTGAAAGAGGGGCGGGTCCGCGCGGTGACGTCAGCGCTGGTCGTTCTCCATCTTGCCGTAAAGTGTGTGGAAGGTGTCCGCTCTGCAATGGCGCGACTGCGCTGCTTTCATCTGCTAATCTCTGCTCTCTCTCTCTCTTTCTCCATTGATCACAGGACACTTTCTCATGGTAATTCGCCTTCTTTTTCCAGGACGTGGATCTTGCTGTACTCGTAGATTATCGCACCTTATACCGCACTACATGATAAACGACGCTGCTGAGACTGAAGTTGGTGCGCGCGCGCACGCTGTGGGTAAAGCATATTGAACTAGGCTGCATATTAAATAGGCTGCTGTTTTCTCTTTCACGATTGAAAAATAGTGTGTATGTTAGCCCGCTTCCATTCATATGCGGATTTGGAGGCTGCCTCCACAAATTAGCCACATGGTCTTGTTTGGATGAGCAAAACTCCGCCCCTACAACGAACAGCAGCCCACTCCACTGTGCACATGTGGGACGTGTATTACACTAGGCAAACCCAGTAAGACATGCTGTAATGAAAAAGTTGGGTTAGAGGCTGGAGTACTTCTTTCTAATAAAGTAGTGCAAGAAGACTCTACCAGCATTATTTAATTATGGACATACAAGGTTTTTTAAATCAGGAAAATAAATGTCAACTCCAGTCCTGTAGAGCCAGTGTCCAGCAGTTTGGTAACTCACCTACTAAAAATCTGATTATTAATAGATGAGCTAAATCAGGTTATTTATTGAAGACCCCAAGTAGTGGTTGGTGTGGTGCAACAGATAAAACCACTAGCTGCCAGTGAGCTATTACACCATGTGGGAGACCAGGGTCCGATTCCCAGTCTGGGTGACTATGCTGCGCTGCACCGATAAGAGTCCCTGGGCAAGACTCCTAACACTACAGTGGCCCACTTGTGTAATACGAGTCACCTTCTAAGTCGCTCTGGATAAGAGCGTCAGCTAAATACCATAAATGTAAATGTAGTCAGGTATTCAATAGGAGAATTATGCAATAATCTGTGGTCAGCAATACAACTATACAAATTAGGGGTTAGGGGGCTGAAGCACTTTTGGCATATTATCTGAAGAGTCCCTCAACATTCAAGTAATAGAGGAGCTGAATCCGGTCATTCATTTATTAAGATCCTAAAAAGTCAGGTATTCAGTAGAAGAATCAAATAAATATTTACAGCAGAAAACTCCAGTTGCAAAACATTACTATGTACATAAATCCACACAAAAATATCTTCAGGCCTCTTGAAACAGAGCAATCATGATGTTGCAAAACATTACAAACATTTCATTTTTAGGATACTAGATTTTCTCAACACACACACATACATCCACTCACACACAAGGTGATGATGCTATTAAATGGAAGATCATGCTTTAATCATCCAGGCCTGGAGTCTCTCCTTGCTGTATTCTTGATGCAATTCTGATGGCTTCTTCTAATGAGGGTTGATCTGTGAGCTGTAAGAAATAATAATAATAAAAAAAAACAGAACAAGTCAATTACACTTTGTGTACTGTATAATTTTTATAAAACTTTTCAGTTGTATAATGCTGACATCATTAAAAAAAAAAAACACTGCATAAAACTGTGGAATGGCGTGTATGTGAGATTAGTTCTATTAGTGCTATTTCTGATTCAATGTACCCGACAGATTTGTTGTCTAATCAGGGTTAAAGGTATTCAGAGAACACCAGTACAGTTTTACAGATTCTGTGGTACAATATTACACAAGTACTTCAAAAATAGAAACAAGGTTGTATTCTATGTGATTTTATTTCTCTTTTGTAAAATATTTTTTAACTGTTTAACATATTTAATTTATGCCATACAATCACTACTTTAAAATGCTTATATTTTACCATTTATGTTAGTAAGTAGCTGATAAGCACTTTAATCAGATGTAATTCACTGGATGGTGTTAAGATCAAGGAGCAGATGATCACAAGGCTGCTAATGACTCCAGGAGAACTCCATTAACTCAGTGAAGTAACAAACACTAGTTCAAATAAGACATTAATCAGCACTAATGAACTGAACTGTACTTAATTCAACTTACTTCAAGCAAAAAGTAGGAATTAAATCTATATATAAGGGGACGAACATCACAGGCAACTCTTGTTTAGCTCCATGTTGGTGTCCGTGTAAACTGAGAGACTCCTTTAATTGTGGAAGATTTACCTTCACATTTAAGGGAGACATTTAGCAGACACTCTTATTCACAGCAGCTTACAAATGTGCTTCACTGTTTATTCATACCCATCCTTAGCTAGTTTTTATAGGCTAGAATCCAAAAGACCCCTTACGCTAAATGCTGCCAAATACATGTCAGTATGGATGCCCAGATACTCTCAATGCCCCACACACTCTAGGTATTTGGCAGGGAGAATGAAAATGTTTTGCACTAAAACAACTACTCTGATAAAGCCACAGTCCAACTCCAACTGAGAACAGACAATTACACAACAGCTTGCCACAGCATTTCAGTTGAATGCAAGTTCCCACACACTTAAGCCATAAAACACCAGTCTCTACCACCTTCAACAAAGGATTTCATTCTTTAACATACAGGCAGATACGGGCAATCCATCAGCCCCACCGCAAATGGATTTAAGTGTTTTATAGCCCTTGTAGAAGATTATTTGTAATCCTGGTAAATACCCTAGTGTTTGAACTGAGTGACCCTCCTGTGTGTGTCTAAAAGATACCTGAACAGCTATGTGTGTGCCATTGGAGGTAGCCAGCAGAGTAACTGGGTGCGGGCTGGATACCACAGGCTGCTGCTGCTCCTGCACTAACTCCCCGTCCTCAGTCTGGAACACTGATAGATCGGGCGTCACAATGGCCACCTACAAAACAAACAACAACTCTGAGCCGTAAACAAACAGAGCTGTAAAAGTACACAGCACAGGGCTCGGTTTAGCTGAACAGAAGCAAACACAGGTGGAGATTTAGTTGGGTTTTTTTTTTGGGTGAACATAAACCTCAAATTATCAATTGTAACCATACTTGTCCTTCTGTGCCATCTGCTGAAACCATGGTGACAGAGTGAGCCTCTCCTGGGGAAAGCATTGCTTCATGCGCAGGGATGGTTATAGTAGTTCCCTCTTGGGTTACCATGGTAATTGTGCCGCTCATTGCTTGCACATCTGCCTGAGAAAGAACCTAAAAAGACAAACATCAGCTGCTCACATTTTAAAGGGCCACTATATAGATGAATAAAGTACATGGTGGTGGACTGGAAGTTTATTTGCTCAATAAAACACTAATCATAAAGCAAACAAATAACATCCATACAAAACGTAGTGATTTCACATTACTGTGTTCAAACATCTTCAAAGCTTTTGTATCGTTTATAGGCATCATCCAACACCTGGATTGGTGAATCAGTGCTTAATGATGGCTGGGGGTGTCCAGGAGGAATCTGGAACCAAGCTTTGAATATACATTTCTGAGCATATTGAGGATAATGTCAGTGCTTAAACAACACTGATAATTTATTACAAACAGGTTTAACTGAATGAAGTGCAGCAACTTTAGAATATGAATCACTGTACTTGGTATTGGAGAGTATTTAAATAGCAATTTGGAAAAATCTGCGATCACGTGAATCATGATAAATATGCATGTAATTCAATATTTTGACTGTACTTGCACCTGTTAACATGTGATAGTGTTTTACAAAGACCAAAAAGATAAAGCTTTAAAAATGTGCTTAGGTAACTACGATCTCTCTACAGTGCTCTATTATATATTTTATTTGTTTATTTACTTTCCATTGAAAGTCTCATTCACCTTTTAATCGGATCCACTAACCTGCTGCGTTCCATCCTGGGATATCAGGGCTACATGCTGTTGACTCATGATCTCTGATCCTGCTGAAATATGCTCCGACCCACTGTCCTCCTCCACCACAGTAGGGGTAAATGTTAATGTAGGGTCATCAATGGCCTCTGAAGAAAATATTTCACAAGGAATTACAAATATAGTCAAACCAGACTGCACAACCAGTAAACTATAAAAATGAAACTTTTGTTGACTTGCTATTACTAATGGCATTGATTATGACCCAGTTATTACAATAGAGCGCTTCAAAGGACCTATTGTTTTCATTCCTGGTGTGCACTGACCTGCAGGTGGCTCAAAGTAGGCCTCCTGCTCCTCTTCAATGGGCTCTGTGTCATTGTGGGCTGTGCGTTTGTGCATGGCTAAAGTGGAGATCTGTTTGTAGGTCTTCCCACAGTGGTTGCAGTTGTAGGGCTTGCAGGGCGTGTGGACTACATGATGCTTGTAGAGACTAGAGTACTCAGTAAAGCGCTTATCACAGCCAGGAACCGTGCAGACATATGGCTTCTCTCCTAAAGGACCAAAAACAAAATGCTTAGAGAAGCACAAGGGTGTGAATGATCTTTTTTTAAACAGCTATCGAGTTACTGAGACTTAGGAGGAAAGGAAAGGCTAGGTACCAGTGTGGATTCTCATGTGATTTTTGTAGTTGGTGGCACTAGCAAAGGCCCTCCCACAGTTGGGCTCAGAACAGTAGTACGGCCGTTCACCAGTGTGTGTTCGGATGTGGACCTTCCGAATATTTGAAGTGGTGAAAGACCTCCCACAACCTTCAAATGGACATTTAAAAGGCTTTTCCCCTACAAGAACAGATGTGTAAGAAATCAGAATCACCAAAACCAAACAATGGCATCAATTAATAGCTTAATTACTACTGCACACACTATTGAATGGCTCTAAAACACAGCATATTCTGAGTAAGCCACTACACCTGTGTGTGTTCTTGTGTGTTTTTGTAGGTCTCCAGATGTTTTGAATGATTTATGGCAGTTGAGCTCCTGACAGCGATATGGTTTTTCACCAGTGTGTGTTCGAACATGACTTTTTAAGCCATACCCTGGAGGAAACATTGGAATATGAGCAATGCTGTGAAATTAATTAATGAATTTGTAAAAATTAATTAATATCCAAATTAAATTGTACCTGTGGCAAACTTTTTACCACAGCCTAGGTGGTCACATATGTAAGGTTTATCGCCAGTATGTGATCTTTCATGTACCTTTTGAAGTAAAACAGTAATGTGTAGTTAAAAAAAATAAAATAAAGTGTAAGTATTTTATTAAACATACAAATACACTGTACTCATTAAACACTTATATGGCTTTACCTTTAGATGGTGTGCTGTGGTGTACAGTTTTCCACAGCCCTCATGCTCACAGCGGAATGACTTTTCCCCAATGTGCTGCACTCGGGGAGACCTGCTCTCCTGACCCTGGAGTACGATCTGAACACAGAGCTTGTCATTTATATAAAACACACACAAAAGCATGAACAGAACACAGTAAGCCAGTAGAGAGTCCAAACTGCACCTGCATATGCACACTGCCATCAGCATCACCTCTACTGAGCAGCCCAGTGCCACATTCTGTTCCCTCCATCTGAAATAGCAATTCAGGTATATTAAAAGAAGGGACTTCCACATAGACAATTCTATCAATGATGTTACATCAATACTGCAGCATGCATTTTCGCTGTGGAGTAAGCATTTTGTGATAGTCACCTTGGCAGAGTATTGCTCCAGTACACTAATTGTCTCAGGGTCGATGGTGCCCTCTGTCTGCAGGTCAGCCACTGTACCGTCAGCCTGAATGGCCAGGATGGTGCTGGACTGGGGCATATGCTGGATATAGGCAGTGGTGCCATCCTCCAGTTGGACCGCCTGTAAACCGCCCTGATCATAGGTTTCTGAAAACAGAATAGACATTGCATCAATATTGACTATTATCTAATGTATTTGCTATTATACAAAACAACAAATACAATGACAGTCAAACCTTTGGGTGCATGAATGTATGCAGTTGTTCCATCTTCCAGTTGCACAGCCTGGCCATCTTCTAGTCTCAGTCCCTCTCCAACTGAATGTTAATTAAAAATTCATGTGAAACATATGTCTCATATTTGGGGCATTTAAGTTATACAGTGGATATAGTGATGCAAATGTAACTAGTGTAGCCCTATGTAAGGCACCTGCTTTAGGCATCGGTACATGCTGCACATATGCAGCTGATCCATCTTCCAACTGGATTACCTGCCCTTCCATTATCTTGTTATCTGTAAAAGAAACTGAAAAAAGGATGTAAGCGTCAGACTACAGCACCAGACATCAGGGTGGACAAGCCATCCTGCAAAATACTGTTCATCATTAACATCTAGAGAGTTTTAGGCATTAACTAGAAAATCTCAATACCTTTAGGGCTGTGCTGTATGTAGGCAGTGGAGCCATCCACCAGAGTGACTGCCTGCAGACTCACTGTGTCCATTGCCTCAATGTGATCACTGTCTGTAAGGCAAATGTGGCTAGTTATAGGCCTGAAGAGGAACGACCAGACATTAGAAACGCGCAGTGCATAGAGTTACCTTACCTGCAACTGTCACAGCCTCCGTCAGACAGAGCGTAACCTGCTGCGGGTCACCCTCAACACTCTGGAACTCCATGCTCTGGGTGTCTCGATTCACCTGGGCCAAGAGCATGGTCTACCTATGAAAACCAACCAGCCAACCATCACACTACCCTCATAAAACTACTCAGTGAGTGCAAGGGTGGAAAAAAAGTCATGTCTTATCAGGTATTCCAGATAATATCTAGCTCCATCTGTAATTACACTTTTCCTCTTACACTGACCTGAAATCCTAGCTCTGAATCATCATACCCATTGGTATGCAACGATGCATCAGATCTACTTGCATGCACAATCACACAAATACAGCAAGGGTATGGAAACTCTGGCCCTGGAGGGCCAGATACCTGCAGTTTTGTGCTCCTCCCTGTTCAAGCACATCTATCATCTACCAGGTTTAGCAGGTGTGAGAGCAGGGAAGTCAGCAAGTTGTACCTCAGTCCCCCATCCCTGATTTAGAGAATGAGGACTTGGGTTTTGTTGAGGAGATATACAAGTTATTGATCAAAATGTCTGGGCACAAATTGCTAAAATAAGCATTGATTTTTATTTATTTTTTTAATGTAAACTACGTAACTGTGGCTGTAAAAAGTAACAAGATTGCACAGATCAGAAGCTGAGGTTATCCTGTCACTAGTGGAGCCATGAGGTGATGTAATCCTAACCTTAAGACACAAAAGGTACACAGTGTTCATTCTTTATTTTTATTGAAAGGACATCAGGCCACAGTGGAGCAGACTTGATTAAACTCAATGCCATCGGCCTTCAATGTCAAGGCTAACGTTTCACTACAGGAACACTGGCGATCTTCTCGCCAGTCCTTGCTAAACAGCTACTCACATGTGAGATACATTATTTATACATACATACATATATATATATATATATATATATATATATATATATATAAATAAATAGACACCAATTAGTTTCAAATAAGGTTTAAGGCCTTCCCTCCACTTAATACACTTTTAATTAAATAATTAAACTGAGGGAAAGAAGTTGGAAATTAGACATTTTTAAGCAAATGGACGATTTGTGCATTTGAGGAGAGGCTTTATAAAATCGACTGAATAATTTGTTTTATTTAGCTAGCTACCTAATTGCGAGAAATATTTAGCTACTAGCTGAATTAAGTGAATATTTGAGTTAGCTAGCTAGCTGGCTAGCTAAATAGTTTCCACCATAATACATTTGCTTCGTAGTTAGCTAGCTTTCTGTGCTAAAACTATCTAATTAAATCTAATTGCTGGCATGAGTTAGTTTGCAGAATATCTAGCACTAGCTAGCTA